>NW_004444107.1:4884742-4984335 GCF_000243295.1 Trichechus manatus latirostris | reverse complement strand
GTCCAAATTCAGGGCGTCAGCTCCAGGGGAAGGCTTTTTCTCTCTGTTGGCCTTCTCATCAATGTTCCCCCGGACTAGGAGCTTCTCCGCCCAGGGACCCCAGTCCAAAGGACGCGCTCTGCTCCCGGCACTGCTTTCTTGATGGTATGAGGTCCCCCTGTCTCACTGCTCACTTCTGTCTTTTATATCTCAGAGACTGCCTCAGACACAATCCAGTCTTGTAGATCGGGTCCTGCCTTACTAACACAACTGCCACCCATCCTCCCTCATTAACATCATAGAGGCAGGTTTATGACATACAGGAAAATCACACTGTACCAGGAATCATGGCCTAGACAAATTGATACACACATTTTTTGAGGGACATAATTCAAACCATGACAGCGGGGGAAAAGACCTGGCGATCTCCGTTAAATATTACAGCTTAGGAAGCCCTATGGGGCAGTTCCACTCTGTCATCAACTCAAAGGCCTACAACAACAGCATAATTGTTAAGGAGTCCCTGGATGGTGCAAACAGTAAAGCACTCAACGGATAACCAAGAGGTTGAATATTCAGGTCCACCCAGAGGCCCCTCTGAAGAAAGGCCTGGCTGTCTACTTCCCAGAAATCAGCCATTGAAAACCCTGTGAAGCACAGTTCTACTCTGACGTGCATGAGGTCGCCATGAGTTACTCGACTCTAACGCAACTGGTTTTGCGATAATTGTTACATAGTGTTCCCTTTCACTCTCAAGTGTTCCAGTTTGAATGATAAATTTATATGATCACCATAGTTATAACACTACACTTCATGTGGTGATAGTATGGGATACTGAAAGGTAACAGGGCTTGCTCCACGTTTATTCTATCATTGATGGCTGATAGGAGTACCAACATTCTATCCTGAGGAGCTGTAATCCAATAGTTCCAAGAGATAATCAACAGCAAAAGGTATTGCAAACCATAAATGAACTGGGTAGGGTAGAGGAGAATACAGCATAGAGAAGTAGTAGCTGAATGGCTGACTCAGGATTAGACACCAAACTTTTTTTTCTCAAGTGCTTTAAGGAAATGAGGCTGACAAATATATTTTCTCACTAGCTAAGCCCCTAAACAGCAGGACCTAATTTTTTTCGTTGTAGGGCATAGCACAATGGCTGGCACAGATGTGAAAAGTTGTAAGTTTTGTTGATTTTTTTTTAGAGAAAAGATGTCTATGTGGGTCAAAATTGTTGGAGAAAGCTGTAGGAGATCAGATATGAACTTCAGCTTGGAAAGTTCATAGGCAGGCTTATTTGAAGGCATTGAGGAAGAAACAGGACTGTTTGTTACAAGAGCAAAGTTTTAGAAACAGAAATGAAGAAGGCCAATGTAGGGTTATAACAGGAAGCCTTTGTAAATTCTTAAACAGGATGACTAGTTTGGAGTAACATACAAAAGATTTGCAGGGGAGGCTAAAGTTAGGCAACACAATGAGCCAAACCAGTTCAGTTCCAGAGAAATCTTCAGGCTGTGACTTGAGGATGAGTCAGACCAGGAGAATCTAGTCACAGTAGACCACTCTCTCCTTGACCCACTCTTGTCTCAGCTTCTATGACAGCATCCTCTCTGTCTACTTATTGGTTGCTCCTTTTCAATCTGTTTTTCTAAATGATGGACTGCCACAGTGCCTGGTCCTGAGATCTCATCCATCCAAATGGTTTTAAATCCATTTCTCACACAACAGCCAAAGCAATCTATTTAAAATGTAGACATGTTAATCCCCAATTTAAAATGGTTCAATAACTTACTATTCACATAGAATAAAATTTAAAATCCTTGCCAAGGCTTCCAGACTCCGAATGATCTGTCCCTGCCCTCCAACAGGATTTCATACTATTCAATGCTTTTGCATTCTTTATTCCTTGTGCCTGGAACTATGGTTCTCAATTGGGGATGATTGTGTCCCCAAGGGGACATTTTTGTTTGTCACAACTTGGTGGGAAGGGAGTGCTCCTGGCACTAGTGGATAGAGGTCAGGGATGCTGCTAAACATCCTACAATGTACAGGACAATACCCAACAACAAAGAAAGATCCAGCCCCAAATGTCAGTAGTGCCTGTTTGAGAAACCCCGGTATGGAACACTCCTCTCTTGGGTCTCCAGGTGGCTGACTCATTTTCATTCTCTGTGCCTCTGCTTTAACTTCACCTTCTTAGAAAAGCCATCCTTGACTTACAATGCCCTGTTTATCTCTATCACAGTGTCCTGTTTATTCACTTCATATCATTTGTCACACCCTATGCTTACTCAGCTTTTTTATTTGGTTGCTTGTTTATTGTCTTTCTCACTAGGAAGAAATTCCATGAAGGGCATGTCTCTTTTGATCATCATTTTGCCCATAAAGTCTGGTACAGTGGCACAGAGTAGGCAACAATAAAGTGTTGTTCAACACCTGAAAGAATATGTTCAACATAACCAGAATATATCATTGAATGGAAACTTGGCAATAAGACTTTGTTTTTATTCTTTATTTTTGTAAAATTAAAGCATACAGTTACCAAGAGATCTGAGTGAAGAAACCTGTAAAGAAGTTGTCATGGCTGACAGCATCCTCTGGAAGGCTGCTGGTCTACTGTCAGTACTAAAATACCTTCTAGGAATACTCCTGGGTTCCCAGCTTCTCACAAGAGGAACTAGAAGTAGAGTAGCATTATGACCAAATTAACTACTGTCTGTGAGGTGAAAAAAATTTGTCAGGTAAGAAAGAAGATTGCCTTTATGCATGTGAAAGCTGGACAATGAAAAAGAAAGACTAAAGAATTGACACACTTTAATTATGGTGTTGGTGAAGAATACTGAATGTACAATAGACTGTCAAAAAAAAAAAAAAAAACAACTGAACAAATCTGTCTTGGAGGAAGAACAGACAGAATGCTCCTTAGAAGCGAAGATGGCAAGACTTTGTCTCACATACTTTGGGCATGTTATCAGGAGGGACCAGTCCCTGGAGAGGGACATCATACTTGGTAAAGTAGAAGGTCACCAAAAAACAGGAAGACCCTTGACAAGATGGATTGACACAGTGGCTTCAACAATGTGTCAATGCTGAAACATAGCAACGATTGTGAGGATGGCACAGGACTGGGCAGTATTTTGTTGCACCTAGGGTCGCTATGAGTCAGAACTGACTTGACAGCACCTAACAGCAACAACTGGAAAGAGTATAAAAGAGAATGGTACCAAAAAATGAGATAAAACTATAATATATTTGATCAAGTGATCTCTTAGATGGTTAGAAAACCTGATTTTTTAATATGTACACATTTTTTTAAAAGCTGTTTCAAAGGTATATTTGGAAGTGTCTAGTTAATAGACATTTAAATTCTTTCAAATGAGAAAATGTCTGTTATGGTTATGTATTACTTTTGTCTTTTCCTGCTTTTAGTAATTGACCTGTGCCCCTTAACCACAGGATGGCCATGACCTCAAGGGGGGTATTTCACCCTCTTCTGGCCACAGTGATTGATCTGTGTATGATTCAGGCCAATCAGCATCCTTGCCACAAGTTTTCAAATTGGAGTTTGCTGGAAAGATTCCGTTTTTACCTGATCGCAAAGCTATAAAGATGTGAGCCCAGAGCTGCTTATGGCCATGTGTTTTTTGCCACGTAGAGTAGCTGTTCTGAGAGGATAAAGCAAAGATAAGATGGAGAGAGATGGGGAGAGGAAGAGAGAAAAATAGGGGAGAGGATAAAAGAGGAGAGATCCTGAGGGGTTCTCTATTATCTTAGAAAATAGTGTTCATTGGACTCCTCAAATCTCTGTAGTGTGACATTTTATTAAACACTAGACTAAATTCGGTATCTTTGACATCTTAGTCAGCTCTTCCTTAGCTAAAGCTTTACTGGCCATACATCTCTATCTTTATTAAGCCTCTGCTATATTAGAGTAAATGTTTGCTAGTTAATCAGAGCTAATGGTTTAACTAGTGGCCTTCTTAATTTTTGCTGACTTATTGTCAGCTTGGGCAGTTTCATTACCCTTGTATATTGTTTCACTTTGAAGCATCCTAATTTTCTTATCTGTAAAATTGGGGTGAGAAATAATACTTACATCTGATGTCTTTTGATAATGCCTCAGATAAAAGCAACTGTAAAGTCCTATACTGTGTTATTATGACTATTAATGCTGTTATTATAATTATCAATACTGTTGTCATCAATGATAATGTGATGCAATAAGGACCTGTATGTTGTTTTTTTTTTCCTTGCTGTAATATATATTTTATTACAATCTCAAATACGCAGGAAGCTTTGTTTTTCTTCTACTCCAGCATCATCCCCACCAGGGGACTACCAGCCTCTGTTCAAATATGGTGACAGTGATAGAGAACCTGATGCTTTGGGGGCAGCTTATTTTCTTTTTAAGACTTCTCTAATTGTTAAAAAATTTTCATTGCAGTGATCTGAAATCCACCTCCCCGTGATTTCCACACTGTCATTTGTAGCAACAGAAATCTATAATCCATTTTCCATGAGACACCATTTAACTTTGAAAACATCCCTTGTATTATTAAGCCAAAAATACCCAGTTCTCTCAATAAATTTTGAAGGCCTAATGTATATTTAATCAATGAATTACTAATGACCCCTGGTTGCACAGTGGTTAGGCACTCAGCTGCTAACCAAAAGGTCATTTTTTTCGAACCCACCAGCCACTCAGTGGGAGAAAGATGTGGCAGTCTGCTCCTGTAAAGATTTACAGCCTTGGAAACCCTATGAGGCAGTTCTGCTCTGTCCTATAGGGTCTCTATGAGTCAGAATCGAAGCAAAGGCAATGATTTGGTTTTTTAATCAATTACTGTATTCATCGTACATTTATACTTCACTTACCCTATAAAAGAATTTAAAGTGAATTCTAGCATATAGTATGAAATAGTGGTAAAATACAAACAAGAATAAAGAATCAGACCTATAGGAAATTAAAATAATAGTAAAAAAAAATGACTGAAAAAAAGAAAAAAGAAAAACCAGGAAATGCAGAAGAACAGAAATATGCATGAGCCTGTAGCTTAACCTTTAGTTTGGTTCTGATCTAAAACCAAAAGAGAATAAGCTATTTAAGTTATCAGTAGGAAGAAAACATTCTTCTGTCATCATCTAAACTTTTTTTCCCCCTACATGGGCCTTCATCTAAGAAAGGAGCTTTTATCTATGTCTACTGTCAATGGGCCTAACAACATGTCATTGGCAAATACAGTTAACGGCCTTCATAGACCATCCACATAAATGATTGCAGGATGCACTTTTGTTGTCAACTGCTTGAAACAATTTGGCACCCAGAAATAAAAACTTTTTTTGCAATTAACTTGAGTAAGGTACAGAGAAATTATTTCTCCTTTGGTTTAGACTCTGTGCTTTTATAAAAAACAAAAGAAAAAAAAGGAACCAAACTAGTTGTAGCCGAGTAGGTTCTAACTCTTGGTGACCCCATGTGTTTCAGTGCAGAGTAAAACCGTGCTTTATAGGGTTTTCAAGGCTTTGACCTTTCAGAAGCAGATTGCCGGGCCTTTCTTCCAAGGTGCCTCTGGGTGGGTTCAAACTACCAACCTTTTAGTTGTAGTCAGGTGCTTAACCATTAAGATTGGTTTAATTTTTTTTATTTGCAACAGTGCTACTTTGTTAGCCAATATGTTTATGTTCAAAATATTCAATTTTTTAAATTTTTTTGGTTTAAAATCATAAAGGGTGGGTGTCAGGGTTATATCCTTTCACCACACTTATTCAATCTGTATGCTGAGCAAATAATCCAAGAAGCTGGATTATATAAATAAGAACGAGGTATCAGGATTGGAGATGACACAACCTTGTTTGCTGAAAGTGAAGAGGATTTGAAGCACTTACTGATGAAGATCAAAGACTACAGCCTTCAGTATGGATTACACCCCAGCATAAAGAAAACAAAAATCCTTACAACTGGACCAATAAGCAACATTGTGAAAAACAGAGAAAATATTGAAGTCCGGGATTTCATTTTACCTGGATCAACAATTAATGCCCATGGAAGATGCAGTCAAGTATCAAATGATGTACTGGGCAAATCTGCTGCAAAAGACCTCTTTAAAGTGTTAAAAAACAAAGATGTCACTTTGATGACTAAGGTGCACCTTACCCAAGCCATAGTATTTTCAGTTGCCTCATATGCATATAAAAGCTGGACAGTGAAACAGGAAGACTAAAGAAGAATTGATGCATTTGAATTGTGGTGTTGGAGAATACTGAATATACCATTGAGTATACCACTGCCAGAAGAACGAAAAAATCTGGTTTGGAAGAAGTACAGCCAGAGTGCTCCTTAGAAGCGAGGATGGGGAGACTTCGTCTGACATACTTTGGACATACTATCAGGAGGGACCAGTCCCTGGATAAGGACATCCTGCTAGGTAGAGAGTCAGTGAAAAAGAGGAAGACCCTCAATGAGATGGATTGACACAGTGGCTGCAGCAATGGGCTCAAACATAGCAACGATTGTGAGGATGGTGCAGGTCTGGGCAACGTTTCATTCTGTAGTACATAGCATTGCTATGACTGGAACTAACTTGACAGCACCTAACAACAACAACATTTTGTTTTTATGAATTTCTATTAAGCCAGGTTTCCCAAATCTCGGTGCCATTAGGTTTTTTTCTTTTTTTTGGACACAAATATATATATACTGCTTTAGAAAACAAGCAACTTCACCATTTGTTTCCTTCATTCCTTTTAAATGTCCTATTAGGTTTTGAAGTTTTATTCCATGTCTCTTAGGAGTCACTATTCTTCCTAGATTTTTGTTTTGCCATATAAATGGTATCTTCTTTGTTTTCAGCTAAGTCATTAAGGAAAATGCTGAAGAAGGCTAGATTTCACATTCAGTTCCAGTTGCAGCCTAAGTTAACCCTAAAAGCAGCATTAAAGTTTAGAAAGCCAAAACCAGACAATGTTTAAGGGCAACATGGTGTTGTTAAAGAGCATGGCCTTCAAACCTGGGCAGGCCTAGGTTCAAATCCTGACTTTACCATTTGTTGTTTGTGTGACCTTGGGCAGTTGGAGCCCTGGAGGCACAGTGGTTAAGAGCTATGGCTGCTGACCCAAAAGTTGACAGTTCAAATTCACCAGCCGCTCCTTGGAAACCCTATGGAGGCAGTTCTACTCTGTCCTGTTGGGTTTCTATGAGTTGGAATCGACTCAACGGTAATGGGTTTGGTTTTTTTGGCAGTTAGTGGAAATAAGCAGAGTAAGGCCTTTTGAGCTGGACAGACCTAGGTTCAAATCCTGTCTTTGCCGTTTGTTGTTTGTGTGACCTTGAGTAGCTAGTGGAAATATGTAGAACAGTTAATAGAAATTAGCAAAGACAATATGTACTATCGTAATAGATCCATATGTAAAGGCTGAAAATATCTAGAGTTTTTAATTGTCCTAAAACCATTCACTAGGATTTTTCTGCAGTAAATATTACTTCTCTTTAATGTTTTATAAAACAGGCTTATAAACTTTTTATATATAAGATTCTTTGGAATCTTAGAGATTGAAAGGACTTCAGAAATTAGTTTGTTAAAATCTCTCAGTGTACTGATGAGAAAACTTAAGCTCAGGGAAGTAAATTATGTGAGCTCATGCTAGACACTGCTAGAACAAGGATTGGAATCTAATTCCTAAACATTTGGAATTTGCATGGTGTGAAAAATTTTCCCTGAAATATTGTGAAATTTCATAGGGAATGGTACTCTTTTGTTTCTTAAAATGCAGTAAAATTCCTTCTATAATCAAATATTGGTGATAAATATACTTGGCATCTGCGTACTCTTGAAAGACAAGAGAAGATAAACATAAGGAGTTGGTCAGGAGTATTTCACAAGTGAATACTTTCTTTTTCTGAATTATGATATCCATGGTAGTACTCTGACTTTAAGAAAAACACTATACTGTTGGGACATTTATGAGCTTATTTTCACATCTCTTGGGAGCCTATCAAACCTAAGTCTCTGTACACACTTTTTATCTTGAGCTGACTCGTTTTTAAAGTAGCTCTCTTTAAAAAATACAATAGTAAAAAAACCAGTGTCTTTTGCTCATATTGGCTGAAACACTGAACCCAAAGGAAGTTGCCCTGGAGAGCACGTTTCTTTGTAAAGATGACAAAAATATTCAGGACACCAGTGTTTTCAGGTTCAACTTCCTTGTTGAAATTCACTTCACAGTCAAAGGAAAAGAGGGAAATAAAGACTGATTTGTTAATAGAATAATAAAATTGTTGGAGAATATTTGGTGTAAAAATAGTAACTATTTTGAAGAACTATAAGTATATAAAAAAGAAGAAATACTAGAATACTGAATTTATTTCTAATTCTTAACCTTAAGTATTCTTAAGTCTTTCATTTTCTCATCTGTAAAACAAGCCCTAAAACTGAAATTGTGCAGGGGGAAGAAACAAACAAACTAACTTTTGGCAAGTAATATCCCTAGTGTGTTGTAAAGCGTTTTGTATATTTTAAATAAGTTTTCTGATTTAACTGGTATTTTACAAGTTTTGTCCTGCTAAAATTTCAAATTCTTTTAATTCTAATTAAAAGAATTCTAATTAAATTATAACTAATTTTTATCAAATTAGTTATAATTACTCCTTTATCATAGTTTTATTTTCCTTTGGCTAATACATGTAGTATACAAATTATCTAAGCCTATTAGATATAGAGAGCCCTGGTGGCACAATGGCTAACAGATGGTCTGCTAACCAAAAAGGCTGACAGTTCGAATCCACCATCCGCTCCTTGGAAACCCTATGGGGCAGTTCTACTCTGTTCTATAGGGTCGCTATGAGTTGGAACTGACTCGATGGCAATGGGTTTGGTTTTTATTAGATATTAGTATAGATATGAAATCATTTACAGTGTCCACAGAAGATATGTAGATTGTAGTCATGTAGATGATAGTGTTCTCAAGTGAAATAGAAGAGAGAATAACATAGTGGAAGGACTGTTGAATCAGAAGTCAAGATATGTGGGTCCTAATTTTAGGCCAGCAGTGTGAGATTGGGCTAGGTTCTTAACTTCTCTGGATCTCAGTTTCCACTTTTGTAAATGAGAAGATCGGTCTAGAATATTTCAAGATAATGCCTAATTCTGAAGTACTTTGATTCTATGCAAATGGTTATTTATTTAAACCAGAGAGCATGTTTTATGATGCCATTAACATACTACTAGTGTATTAAACTTGACAAAATAATTACCTGTATTTTGTTTATTCTTATTACTGTATCTAAATTTTTAATATCTTTTTGCTATGCTACCAAGAGTACATTTAAATAAACAGCAGGGTATGGAATTATACAGATAGCATAGTCTAATCCATTCTGATAACAAATGATCATTAGCCATAACTGATACATTTATAGATACATGCATATGAAAACATGTTAATTTTTCTCTGTAATTATAATAAGTTTAATGTGTAGTGCTTTAATGTAGTGTTTTTTTTAAAAAAAAAATAGGTTTTGAAGAGTTTGTGAAGAAATTTACTGAATTAACTATATACTACATTTATATTTCTTTCAATGTATCGGAAGTAAAAACATGGTTTCTTTAAATAAATGTGGTCCATGTTCACATTTGACTTGAGATTCCAAAATAGCTGCTGACCTGGAGTGCTATAGGGTCCAGAAGAGAGCCTTGTCCAGGAGGTCTGGGACCTGAAGCTAATCAGCTGTGTTGTAGAATCTTCATTAATCCCATTTTTTTTTTTTTTTACATAGGTAAAATGGATATTAGGAACAGAGTTTAAAAATTAAGCTTGAGAGTGGGAATATATATGGAAATTCAAAGTATTCCTATTTGCTTTTCCAAGGTAAGGTGGGAAATGTTATTTTAGGTTAATTGTATGTAGGTGAATTTTCCATTATTTCAGCATCAGCTAATAGAGGAATCATCTCCTTTCCACGGCTATGACTTCCAGATGCCTAAATTTCTTTAGCAAGGTGGAGACACATCAAAGCAAGGGGCTTGAAGTGGTTGTTTTTCTTCATTGTTCTATAGAGATTATTGTACCAAAGAATTAGAATCTGAGCGTAATATTTTTTCTTGATTTGAGACATTCCAAGCAGGTATTTGAATGAAAAGCCATTTTAGTTAATGGGGGAAAAAAGAAGGAAGAAGAAAAAGAAAGAAAAATAAGACATGAAAAGATGGAGACCTCAGCCCCATGGTTAACTCCCTTCTGATTGCAGTAATGTATGTTCTGAAGTGGTGTGGTGACTGATAGAGGAAAGTACTGACAATGTTGATGTTTTTATTCTCAAATGACAAAATATGTGAATGCTCACAAGAAATAAGTTTATTTTGGAAAGCCCCTAAAAAGGATATTTTAATGGCAATTTTGAGTTTCGAGAATAGGGCTAACACTAAGGCTTATCCTAAAAAATGGTCAGGCTACTTCAGTTGTTTCTGAGAGTACACTTACTATACTCTTTGTTCCTATATATATTAGTTCAAATCAAAGCCAAGTACATTTATCCCAAAGCAGTTCCAGTGTCACCTCTTAGTTCTAAATGCCTTTGCTTGCTTACTGTGGGATCTTAATAAGTTTTTATTTTATTAATAACAACAGCTAACATTCAGTGAGCACTTACCACGTGTCAGGTAAGGTACTTTATAATACATTATTTTTAACATAGATGCTAATATTTTTCAGATTTGTTTAACAAATATTGTTGTTTAATATGTACTGGGCACAGAGGACACAGCAGTTAATAAAAAAGGCAAAGGTTTTGCCCCACATTCTTGTGGGGGAGATAAACAATAAATAAATAAATATATATATATGTATAATGCATGATGGAGCCCTGGTGGCGCAGTGGTTAAGAGCTCGGCTGCTAACCAAAAAGGTGGACGGTTCGAATCCACAAGCCACTCCTTGGAAACCCTATGGGGCAATTCCACTCTGTCCTATAGGATCAGCATCGACTCTATGGCAAGGGGGTGTTAATGCATGACGGCCATAAAAATGCTCATTGCAGACCTCCAACTACGTAACTGACTGAGGGTCTTGGCTGTGCTGCACTCTGCATTTGTGCTGAGGCTGCCTTCCACAAGCCGCTCCTAGCCAACAACTGAGCATGGTCGTTCTACAAAACACAGGACCCCTTGGATCAGTGACTTTGGCTCAAGGACTCCCCAAAGGACTTGCTGAACCTTTCTTGGATGGCAAGGCAGGTCTAGAACACTTCCAGGCACTTCCATTTGAGGTCTACTGGCTCTCACAGCCTTTCTTGAGTCCTTCCCCATTTTCTCTCACACAGGCGTTTCTCCTAATGAAATTCTTCCATCTTTAATAACTTTCTGGCATCTATTTCTCAGAGGACCTGAATTAATACATTATGTTACAAAAAAAAAAAAAAGAAAGAAAGAAAAAAACAAACCCGTTGCCATTCAGTCGATTCCAACTCATAGCAACCCTATAGGACAGAGCAGAACTGCCCCACAGAGTGTCCAAGGAACTCCTGGTGCATTCGAACTGCTGACCTTTTGGTTAGCAGGCGTAGCACTTAACCACAATACCACCAGGGTTTCCAAACATTATGTTAGGGAGTTATAAATGCTATAAAGAAAAATAAAAGCACAATAAGAGATTAGAGGTGTGCTATCTGAAATAAAGTTGGTCAGGAAGGTGTCAGGAGGAGGTGACATTTGCGTAGAGACCTGAATGGGAGTAGGAGTGGGGGACAAGCCATATAAATAGTTGGAGAAAACTGGGCATTAGAGTGTGAAGTAACTTGCTTGAGATTATATCATTGATTTATGATAGATCAGCAGGTAGATTTCTTACTCCAAAGCTGGCACCTTTAAATACAACTGCTTTTATATAGTATTTGTGAGTGATTATAATGAAAATGTAATGAGAGTATCTATGTAGGTGACAATCCACATTAGATAATTGTGTATATGTAGAAAAAAACTACTTAAAAGGGGGTGAGGAGTGGGCTTCAAAAGCCATAGAAGAACACATTTATCCTTTTGTACAGCCTAACTTGTATTTCCTTTCAGCCAGCTTCATTCTGGCATGACTTTTTCCCTGTGTTATATTTATTATGCTAATGCTGCAGCTTCTATACTAATTCTTCAGTCAGCAGTTTCAAGATAAGCTATGACATTTAATTTATCTACAAATTCTTATTTTCCTTTTGACATTTTTCTGGTCCAGTTTCCTGAAACCTCTCCATCTTCTACCCTGCCTATGCCGTCATTGAAGTGAAGTGTATTTCAAAACACTACACCATACAGAATAATAAGCATGTTCTTATTTGGACTGAACTAAAACCTCTTAGGAACAGCTTTCTTTTCCCTTTCCCATATGTAGTTGATATTCCTACTGAAGTCACATTATGTTGAGAAGCCAGGGGAAGTTTATATCCTGTGTTGAAATCTTGCTCCTCTGTTTAAGGAATTCAAATAGGGATAACGCTTCAGCTTAACTCATTAAAATCCTCGTTCAATTTTACTTAATTTTTTCTTAGTTCTGGAAAGTTTAACTATTTTAAACATTATAATTTTCAAAAAAAATATTTGATGTATTCACAATGTGCTTTGAGCAGTTAATTTGAAAGGGATTTCTCCTGCTTGTTCTTCTGGCAAAAACCTGGCACTCTTCCACCCGTCACAGAAATTGAAATGCCCTTCTTCCTACATAATAGAACATTTGGAGGTCAAAACTATTTTTCATAAGAAAAGGGGTGTTCAGAGCAATACTTTGCTAAGCTAAATAAAAAGCAGTTGTTGCTGAAAAACTGTGATGATGTCATGTAAGTTTTATCTTGCATAAGCAGCAGAGTGAGGAAATTCCAGAATTAATAAGTCTGCTGGTACAGCTGTGCCCTGAGTTGGAAAGTTCAGGATGTTCTTTTCATACTCACGACTGGACTTTTAGCTACACATTAGCTTTTGCAAGAATAATTGGCTCCCTCCATTTCCAAGCTGCTAAAATATTTATAAACAAGTCTATTTAGAAAAATGTAAACATGTAAGTGATGCAATAAATGGTCATTTGACCAAGAATTGTCATCTATACTTGCCTTGATTTTGCAATAACCGATAATTAAACCCGTTGCCGTCAATTCGATTCTGACTCACAGTGACCCTATAGGACAGAGTAGAGCTGCCCCATAGGATTTCCAAGGAGTGGCTGGTGAATTCAACTGCCAACCTTTTCGTTAGCAGCTGAGCTCTTAACCACTTCGCCACCAGGGCTCCAATCAATAATTAGTTCTTTTTAATTATCAAATCCTTTAAAATATTGAGTTAAAAGATGGAAAATGAGGAATGTGAGAAAACACTCAAGAAAGTGAAGAGTTACAAGGCAAGAATAACAGTCTTTTTAACCATGACTCTAGTTATTAAAGTAACTCTAGTTACCATCTGGAGTCCCTGAGTGGCACAAATGGTTAGTGCTCTACTACTAACCAAATGATTGGCAGTTTGAACCCACCCAGAGGCACCTTGGAAGACAGACCTGGTGATCAGCTTCTGAAAGGTCACAGCTTCAAAACCCTATGGAGCAGTTCTACTCTGCACACATGGGGTTACCATGAGTCAGTTTCAACTCCACAGCAGCTAACAACAAGTTATCATCTCGAAGACAGCCAGCTGATCATCGGTCCTACCAATAAGATAAGAGAAAATTGGCCTAAATAAAGAGCATTTCATGACCCAGATGTCTGTTGAACAGTGTAACGTAAACTGAGAGATTTTTCTCTAAAGTTTTGAGAAGTAGAAAATATTTTTATTTGAAGGAATGATTTTGGTGTGATACTACTCTGGATGTTTTCTTTTTAGTTTTATTGTTTATTAGTGTCACACTTTCTTATAGGGGAAAGAGAGGGAAGATTACATAGCTCAAGAGAGTGTCCAGTGCTAAACAGAAATGAGAAGGTTTAATCCAAGTACACTTTGTGCTTCTCTAACTTCAAAATTAAACACATGCATGTTGCTTGTTTTATTTAACTCATTTCCAACACAGTCTGAAAGTTAAGCTTTATATAATTATGAATGCCTATATGACTATGGAGCCCTTGTGGTGTAGTGGTTAAGTGATCCAGCTGCTAACCAAAAGGTTGGCAGTTCACATGCACTAGCTGCTTCTTGGAAACCTGATGGGGCAGTTCTGCTCTGTCCTCTAGGGTTGCTGTGGGTCAGAATTGACTCAGTGGCAATGGGTTTGGTTTTGGGGTTTATATGAGTATAAGGAGCCCTTATACTCAGTATAAGGCACAGTAGTTAAGCGCTTAGCTGCTAACTGTAAGCTTGGCAGTTCAAATCCACCAACCCACTCCACCGGAGAAAGATGTGGCTATCCTCTCCTGTAAAGATTACAGCCTTGGAAACCCAATGGGACAGTTCTACTCTGTCCCATAGGGTTGCTATGACTCAGACTTGACTCAATGGCAATGAGTTTTGGTTTTATATGACTTTAGATAATGATTCTAAAATGACTCAATTTATAGCTGTATGTGCTCAAATTAAGACAGTGGAGTTTTTTTTATTATTTTATCTAGATGTAATAAAATAGTTTAAAGCTAAATTTTATTCTGAAAGAGAAATTATGAACCATGAGTTCTTAGAGCGTATATTTTGGAGCCAGACTCACTAAGTTATTCCCTTTATAAACTAGGCTTATTTCAAGTCACCTTAGTTCTCTGTGGCTCAGATATACATGAAAACTGGTAAGATAAGAGCCTCATACCTAGGATTTATCACAGGTGCCAACATCATTATTTTAAAATAGGTAAGCACCAAAACTTAAAAGTAAAACTAAGGTGTCTGAAAGATACATTTTAAATTATACAAATTCTCTACAATGATAGTAGGTATAGATACAATACTTTGACATTGTTACTTTGTAGGGATTGTATTTTTCATATGCATTTTTTTAAAAAATCTCTACTTAAAAGTCTAAAGTGAGATAAAAATGACCACCAATTCCAATGCTGCATACACAGATGTTTTGTAAATATGTAATGTTACTTCATGGCATCTTAACTACTCTATTGTACACTCTCTTTCCTCCTACCTGTGAACTTAATCTGATAGGTAGTTTTCTATGGATCAGACATTTCGTCACTGGTGTAAACATCTATCAGAACTTTTAAATGAATTGAAATGGGAGGAATTGTAATTGATTCCTCATCAGTTCAATCATGTATACTTCCTCAATCATCTTTTAAGACATATCTATAACTTCGTATTAGTTTAGTTTGAATCATTGATGCCAATATATTTACATACCTCATGATAGATGTGGCAACATTACTTTCAGATGCTTTTGTTCTATTTCTTGCTTTGGTTTGTGTTTTATAGCATGTACTCCCTAGTGCTTAAGGAGTTGAAGAAAATTTAAAGATTTCAGCAAAGAAAGCTGACAATTTAAATTATACCCTCTCTCTCATACCTCATTTCTTTATATGTATGATTGTGTATTTTATTTGTTCTTGCTCTTCTAAAATGCATAAACAAAGTTGAACTTAACACACAGAATTGGGATTTATGAAACTTAAATTCTGAACACACCTTAGTCACTAAAACTGTAGTAGCATGAAGTCCCTTAAGTCATTGTCTCTAACTCTCCTTCACCTAATACTGTTTGTTGTTGTGTACCATCAAGTTGGATTTTGACTCATAGCAACCCCGTGTGACAGATTAGAACTGTCCCATAGGGTTTTCTAGGCTGTAATTTTTATGGAGCAGATTGCCAGTTCTTTCTCCTGTGGAGTCGCTGAATGGGTAGGTTTGCACCATCAACCTTTCGGTTAGTAACCAAGCACTTACCCGTTGTGCCACCAGGGCTCCTTGACTTAATACTCAATGAATATAATAACCCAATTGAACTCTGGATAATGTCATCTGGAGTAATTACCTAATGATTTAAAACACGTCAAAGAGTGCAACGTGCTTCAGAAATTCTCAGAATGACTAATGAAAAGACTTTATCCATTCTATTTTATCGTGGTCACCAGAAACAAAGAATTCAATCCTTTTCTCCATCGGTAATGTTCATATATCGTCTTTCATAGCTCTCCTCCCTTAGATAAAACTCTGAATGAGTCTACACACCTGACACTGCATTTTGATTCTAGACTCCATTTGAAACACTTATGCAGGAATAAATTATATTGAATGAAACAAAGGTGAAACCCTTTGTTGTAAGTTACTCTTCTCAGTTTCCACAATGAAATATTTGTTTGCAGGAATATTTGTTCTTGTCCATACCAGATGAAAACAAAATTATGACTGAAGACAAATTAGTTAAAAGTTTGTTTTTTTATAATAAGATTCTGAATTGTTTATTAGAACACTATCTGAGATTGAAATTAAATGCCATAAAAGGAAAATTGCTAAATTGCTACTAAATTATAGCTACTAATGAAGAGTGTAAGTGGCTTTGCCAGTAAATAGAATAATAAAACAGGAACTTTTATGTTTAGAGGTTTTGTGGCATATACACTCACAACTTCCTTTTCATAGGTCTTCTGATTCTGGTACAGTGGTATCCTCTGTAGGTTCCGTTGTTATCACTATGGGGATATTCTCAGATATCCATCCCTTGGGTGTTCTATTAAAGGACTTTCTGCTAGAAAGGGGATTGGCAAAGCCCATGAACCTGGGATCTGTTAGCAGTAGTAGCTCAAAATCTGGAACCTTGAATTTAACCATTTTGGATGCTTTTTCAAAACCTCCAAATGGGGTGGCGACTCTGAGAAATAAAAAGAAAAAGAAATTTTAATTAATTAAAACATTTATTTATCAGGAAATAGAAAACAATTTAATTCATGATTTTATGGTCATATTGTTACGTTCTTAGTATAGTTATTAGTTTTCGCTTCCGAGGTGAACATTTCTACTTAAGGATCATGCCTTTATGATAAAACAGATATTTGTTAGCAAATTAGTGTAAAGCCCCTTTGTTTGAACTCTTAGTTTTGGACTAAACTAATCTATTCTCTGTACCCTAAGCTCATCACAAACATTTCTTGTCTCTGTGCCTTTGCAAATAATGTTTCTCCTGCTTAAGATATGTCCTCTTTGACTTCTCTCCACTTGTATATGTCTTGTGGGCTTTAGATTCTAACTTCCCTTCAACTATCCCAGCTCACATTTTCTTAGCCAAATCCATGTAGCATCAGTTGTTTTATGTCAGTCATTTGCTGCTTATGCTATGGTGCTTTGTATTGTCAAGTCTTTCTGTTCATCTTTTGAATAAAGTCCAACCTCCTTATTTTGTGATTCAAGGCCCAACATAACTTTGTAGCTTTGTTTGATTATGCATTAACTTACTCATTATTTATTCAACATTAGGGATACAATCCTGAGCCAAAGATAAGATAGAAGACAACTTTCTTGAGTTGAAGTAAGATGAGCTTATAGAAAAAAAGGGGATCTGATTCATTATAAAAAAAATCTCTCTCTGCTTTATGGAGAATAGCCTAAAAGTGGGTAGCAGTGAATGAATGCACAAAGTCCAATTTGAAGGCTCTTGCAGTAATCAGGTAAGATAAGGTGTTGGTTTGGACCAGGGCGGTAACACTGGAGGTGTTGGGAAGTAGTTGAACATATACTGAAGACAGAGCGAACAAGACTATGCTGATGGTATGGAGTATGAGGCAAACAGTAGAATCAAGGATAAGTCCTAGATTGTTTACTCGAGCAACTTGGTGTATAAAGATGCCATTTACTGAGATGAGGCAGATTGGAGAAGGACCTGGTTTGGGGACTGGAAATCAGGAGTTCGATCCTGACATGTTAATTTTTGTATGCTTGTTAGACATCTCATGGGAGATGTCCAATGGACAGACCAAAATTCAGGGAAGAGTCAGGGTTGGTAATATAATTGGCATCATCAACAAGTAGCTGACACTTAAAACTTTGGAACTACATATAATCACAGCTCAGAATGAGTGTAAATAGAGAAGGTAGCACTCCAGCATGTGTTGTTGTTAGGTGCTGTCAAGTTGGTTCCAACCTACAGCAACCCTATGTACAACAGAACAAAACACTGCTCAGTCCTGTGCCATCCTCACAATCATTGCTATGTTTGAGCCCATTGTTGCAGCCACTGTGTCAATCTATCTCATTGAAGGTTTTCCTCTTTTTCGTTGATCCTCTACTTTACCAAGCATGATGTCCTTCTCCAGGGTCTGATCCCTCCTGATAACACACCCAAAGTACGTGTTGCTAAGGAGTATTTTAGCTATACTTCTTCCAAGACAGATCTGTTCATTCTTCTGGCAGCCTATGGAATATTCAATATTCTTTGCCAACACCATAATTCAAAGGCATCAATTATTCTTCGAACTTCCTTATTCATTGTCCAGCTTTCCCATGCATTTGAAGTGATTGAAAATACAATGTCTTGGGTCAGGTGCACCTTAGTCCTCAAAGTGACATATATGCTTTTCAACACTTTAAAGAGGTCTTTTGCAGCAGATTTGCCCAATGCAATATTGTCATTTGATTTCTCGACTGTTGCTTCCATGGGTGTTGATTGTGGATCCAAGTAAAATGAAATCCTTGACAACTTCGATATTTTCCCTATTTATCATGATGATGCTTATTGGTCTAGTTGTGAGGATTTTTGTTTGGTTTATGCTGGAGTGTAATCCATACTGAAGGCTGTATTCTTTGATCATCATCAGTAAGTGCTTCAAGTCCTCTTTGCTTTCAGCAAACAAGTTTGTGTCATCTGCATATCACAGGTTGTTAATGAACCTTCAATCCTGATGCCTCATTCTCCTTCATGTAGTCCAGCTTCTTGGATTATTTGCTCAGTATACAGATTGATTAAGTATGATGAAAGGATGTAACCCTGATGCACACCTTTTCTGATTTTAAACCACGGAGTATCTCTTTGTTCTGTTTGAACTACTGCCTCTTGGTCCATGTACAGGTTCCTCATGAGCACAATTAAGTGCTCTGGAATTCCCATTCTTCACAATGTTATCCATAATTTGTTAATGATCCACACAGTTGTATGATCCACAAACTCCAGCATTTAGAGTTTGGAAAAAGAGGAGGAGCCAGCAATGAAGGCTGAGAAAGATAAACATCTGGAGAGCTTGATGATCTAAAAGACAAGTTACAAAAGTGTTTCTTGAAAGAGAGAATGGTCAACCATATCATATACTGGTGAGATGTTGAGTAAATTGATAACTGAGAGTTCACCATTGGAGTGGAGCAATGGCATGCAGTCTTGACTGAAATGAATTCAAGAGAGAATGGGACATTAGGAAATAGAAACAATGAATACAGCCAAGTCTTTTGTGGATATTTTTACTGTCAAGAAAAGCATAGAAACTGAAGATAATGGATGGGGTCTGGGTAAAAAGAAAGATTTTTATTTAGGATAAGAGACATTTTGATATATCTATATGCTGAAGTGAAGAGGACTTGAAGTACTTACTGATGAAGATCAAAGACTACAGCCTTCAGCATGTATTACACCTCAACACACAGAAAACAAAAATCCTCACCACTGGACCAATAAGCAACTCATGAAAAATGGAGAAAATATTGAAGTTGTCAAGGATTTTATTTTACTTGGATCCACAGTCAATACCCATGGAAGCAGCAGTTAAGAAATCAAATGACATATAGCACTGAGCAAATCTGCTGCAAAAGAACTCTATAAAGCGTTAAAAAGCAAAGATGTTACTCTGAGGACTAAGGTGCGCTTGACCCAAGCCATGGTATTTTCAGTCACCTCATATGCATGAGAAAGTTGGACAATGAATAAGGAAGACCAAAGAAGAATTGATGCCTTCGAAATATGGTGTTGGCAAAGAATATTGAATATACCATGGACTGCCGGAAGAACGAACAAATCTATCTTGGAAGAAATATAGACAGAATGCTACTTAGAAGCAAAGATGGCAAGACTTAATCTCATGTACTTTGGAGATGTTATCAGGAGGGACCAGTCCCTGGAGAAGGACATCATGCTTGGTAAAGTAGAGGGTCAGCAGAAAAAAGGAAGACCCTCAACGAGGTGGATTGACACAGTGGCTGCAACAATGGGCTCAAACATAGCAATAATTATGAAGATGGTGAAGGACTGGGCAGTGTTTCATTCTTTTGTACATAGGGTTGCTATCAGTCAGAACTGACTTGACTGCTCCTAACAGTATGCTGATAGGAATAATCCTTTAAAGAGAGAGAAAAAAAATAATGTAGGCAAGAAAGGAGATAACTGATGAAAAGTTCTGGACTGGCTGAGAGGAGATGGGGATCAGTAAATAATTGGAGGAACTGAACTTAGGAACAGGACAGGTAATTCACCAGCTGTTAAAACAGAAAGGACAAAAGAATATGGGTTCAGATGCACATCAGTTGGTAGATTCAGTGGTGGGTAGATGAAATAGGTATCTTCCAGATGTTTACAGTTTCTCTGAAAAATAGCAAAGGTGGTCATCAGCTGAGATTGAGGACTGTAGTGGGGTACTGGAAGTTTGGGAAGAAAGGAGAAGGTATGACATTGTCTTCTAGGGGATTGGAAGAAGGAATTGGCTAGAAAATGTTGTTGGATTGCTTGGCAGTGCTGAGATTAAGGTGAGACAACAAAATTGTGTGTTTTTCTCTAGCCACATTCAGCTGCTCAGATGCAGGTACAGAGTAGATAGATGGATTTGACCAGACTTGGGATTTTATCACTTGAGTACAACGGTTAAAGAGAAGAGCAAGATACATGAGGATGTGTACAATGGAGTAATAATAGTGATGGACTGTGGAATCTGGAAAGGAGTCCTGGCGGCACAGCGGTTAAGCACTCAGCTGCCAACTGAAAGGTTGACTGTTCAAACTCACCAGCTGCTCTATAGGAGAAAGATGTGACGGTCTGCATCCACAAAGATTACGGCCTTGGAAACCCTATGAGGCAGTTCTACTCTGTCCTCTAGGGTCACTATGCGTTGGAATCGACTTGATGGTAATGAGTTTGGGTTGGTTAGTGGGTGGAATGAAAGCATTACTGAAGTACGTAACAATGAAAAGTAGAGATATAAGGGGATAAAGAATAGAACGCTTGAAACTGAGATTTTGGAGGTTGCACAGGTATTGATAGTGACAAACTTTAAGGAAAGCCAACAGTGATTGAGGAGAGGTTGAAAAAATGATTCTTAAAAATGAGACAGTCAAGGACTTGAAAGGGCGAAGAGTTTAGTGGATTATTTAAATGGATGTTGCAGCCACCAAAATGTGATTATAGGAATATTGCTGGAGAGGAGTATTCTTTTGCAATATACACCAGAGGAGTATTCTCAAGTGAGGCAGATATTAAAATCTTCAATGACTGAGGAGAGTGACTGTGGAGTGGATAGACTACTCCAGCAATGGGTGTAGCAGATGGAACTGTATCATATTAGTATAGAATCTCATGTTTCCTTGGCCCATCATTTTATTGTCTTTCAGTAGTTTGCTCCCCTCTGAATAGCAGTATATTTCATTTTCTGTTGAATCTCTTCTCAGTATGACTGACCCTGTCATATTCCCCCCTAATTGCTATGGAAGATGTGGGTGATAATAGGTCACTGACTGGCTCAGCAACCTCAATCTGATGTGATATCTTAGCAATCAAATTAGCACAGGCTTTCACATCCAGGGCCTAAAACCATTATTCTGGAGGTAAGAGAGAAAAATTTGGAAAAGAACTTGTAAGAACTTAGAACATCATTCAGGTACTTTATGATTACTTAACTTCCTAAAGCATAGTAATGATGAAAGCTAATATATATTGGGTACTACTATGAGTCAGAATCGACTCAATGGCAATGGGTTTGTGTGACAACAATGTGATGGATTGCTTTTATAGGGCCTTTCTAGCCACGGTCTTGCAACTACCAGCAAATGATTGGGTGGGACTGTGCAAATAAGGTGCTTGTGGTCCACCAAGGGGATTGGACAGCTTGCTAATAATGCAAATAAGGTGCATGGTACCCTTGTGGGGGTGGGACCATGCAAATCAGGTATATGAAACCCTAATGAGGGGATTGGTTAGTTTTGCCGTCTTCTAGGCTTAAAAGATAGCCAATCCCAGAGCAGAAAGGGGACATCACTATCACCAAGAAAGAAGAGCTGGGAGTAGAATGCATCCTTTGGACCTGGGGTCTCTATGCTGAGAACCTCCTAGACCCAGGAGACAGAGAGTTGTAATGCAGGAGACAGCACAAGATTGAGAGAAGCGGAGGCCAGCACAGCAAAGAACCAACAGCAGCAGAACAGGAGTCTGGCAGGAGATGGCGCAGTGGGCTTCACAGCCCACGAAGAGAGAAAACTGAGCACCTTCAGGCAGGAGGCTTGCTGGCAGAGTGGAGTGTCTCTGGGTTCTTATCAGCAGAGCTAGGCTTGCTGACCCATGGAACTAGAGAATTGAGGCCTTAGGGCAGGAAGCTTGCTGGTGGAGTGCCACTTGTCAGTGGCACTAAAGAGCTTTGTAACATTTGCCTGAGCAGGACAGAGGCCGGCCCAGCCCAAGAGGTCCAAGGGGCTGAGGGGCCGAGGGCCAGGGAGAGGCCTTCCTGTGGGCACAGCCGAGAAGCTGTCCCAACTGAAGAACTGTATCCTGAGTTGTTTTTGATCCTGAATTGTAACCTGTAACCTGTTACTTCCCAAATAAATCTCATAATTGTGAGTATTGTCTATGAGTTCTGTGTGGCCATTACAACAAATCACCAAACCCAGCAGAGAAGTAGAGAGTGCCATGGGAGGGATTGCTGGAGTCACAATTGGTAAAAAGATTGAAGAGAAGAGGTATGTTCAGTGTGGCCATTACAATGAATTACCAAACCCAGCAGAGAAGTAGAGAGTGCTATGGGAGGGATCACTGGAGTCAGAATTAGTAAAAAGGTTGAAGAGAGGAGGTATGTCTGACCACTGCTTCATAGGAATCGGCTTTGGGCTGATGCTGATGGTGATTCTTTCTCCCCCTCTTGAAGTTAGAGGAGGTCAGATGTCCCCACAACACTATTTTTACAGTGCCAGACTCTATTTTAAGTGCTTCTCAAACTCTACCGGTATATAAATCATCTGGAGTTCTTGTTAAAATGCAGATGCTAATACAGTCAGTCTAGAGTAGACTGAGAATCTGCATTTCTAACAAGCTCCTAGGTGATGCATGTGCTATTGGTTTGTGGACCACACTTTACGTACCAAAGCTTTACAAGACTGTCTCAGTAAGTCCTCACAAAATCCTATTAGATGGTTCTATTTAAACTGAGGCATTTAATAGATGAAACTGAGGCAAAGATAAGTTAAATGACTTGCTCAAAGTCATTTACCTCTCAAGTTGTGGAATCAGGATTTGATCAGGCAGCCAGATTCACCTGCGGCCTGCTTCCCTAGTCACCACCCTATACTGCAAATCACTTTCTAAGTAGAACAGTGTGTTTAGGAATCTCAACCCACTTGAACTGTCTGAATAATATTAAGCCAGGTTGCTGCCACATTCATGACAAAACTAGCGGATTGAATATCCTACCTTTTATCATCTGATTTAGTGCACTGAAGTGTCTTTATGACTCAAATGTGATTCAGTACATAATTAACACTTCTTATACTTGGATGTCCACAACAGAAGATATTTTATCATTTTAGAAACTTGCCATCATATATCAATAGTTTTTGTTCATTTGTTGAATCATACTTTTATTCATACAACAAATTACTGATTGCTTGGTATGTCTGGGCACTTTACTGTGTGCTAGGGACTCAAAGACTAAAAGACTGTAAACTGAACAACAGAAAGACAACCCAATTAAAAAAATGAGCAAAGGAATTGAATAGACATTTCTCTAAAGAAGAGATACAAGTAACCAATAAGCACATGAAAAGATGCTGAACATCATTAGTTACTAGGGAAATGTAGATCAAAACTGCAATGAGATACTACTTACTGCCCACTAGGATGGATATTATGATAAAAAAACAAAACTAATAAGCATTGGCAAGGATGTGAAGAAATTGAAACCCCCATCCATTGCTGGTAGAAACGTAAAATGACGCAGATACTGTGGCAAACAGTTTGGCGGTTCCTGAAAAAGTTGAACAAATAATTACCATATTGCCCAGCAATTTCACTGCTAGGTACACATGCAAAAGAGTTGAAAGCAGGGACTCAAACATACTTGTACGTCAGTGTTCATTGCGGCATTATTCACAATAACCAAAAGGTGGAAACAACCCAAGTGCACATCAACAGAGGAATGGATAAACAAAATGTAGTATATACATACAATGAAATATTATTCAGCTATAAAGAGAAATGAAGTCCTGATACATGCTACCACATGGATGAACCTTGAAAAACTTACACTGAGTGAAATAAGTCAGACATGAAAGGACAAATATTGTATGACCCTACTTACATGAAATATATGGAATAGGCAGATACATACAGAAAAAAGCAGATTAATGGTTGCTAGGGGTTGCAAGGAGGGAGGAATGGGGAGTTATTGCTTAATGAGTAATGGGTTTCTGTTTGAGGTGATGAAAAGTTTTGGAAATAGATAGTGGTGATGGTTACACAACCGTCGTGAATGTAATTAGTATCCCTGAATTGCACACTTAAAAATGGTTAAAATGGCATATTTTATGTTATACATCCACCATACGTCTGCCAGTTTGTTGTACTATGGAGGTCTGCATGTTCCTGTGATTCTGGAAGCTATGCCACCAGTGTTCCAAATACCAACAGGGTTACTTATGGGGGACAGGTTTCAGCGGAGCTTCCAGACGAAGACAGGCTAGGAAGAAGGACCCGGCAGTCTACTTCTGAAAAACTGGCCAGTGAAAACCTTCTGAATAGCAACAGAACATTGTCTGATATAGTGCTGGAAGATGAGCCCCTCAGGTTGTAAGGCACGCAAAATACGACTGGGGAAGAGCTGCTTCTTCGAAGTAGAGTTGACCTTAATCATGTGGATGGAGTAAAGCTTTCGGGACCTTCATTTGCTGATGTAGCATAACTCAAAATGAGAAGAAACAACCGCAAATACCCGTTAATAATCGGAACTTGGAATGTACAAAGTGTGAATCTAGGAAAATTGGAAGTCATCAAAAATGAAATGGAACACATAAAGATTGATATCCTAGGCATTGATGAGTTGAAATGGACTGGTATTGGCCATTCTGAATCAGACAATCATATGGTCTACTATGCTAGGAAGGACAACTTGAAGAGGAATGGTGTTGCATTCATCATCAAAAAGAACATTTCAAGATCTGTCCTGGAGTACAACACTGTCAGTGATAGGATAATATCCATACACCTACAAGGAATACCAGTTAATATTACTATTATTCAAATTTATGCACCAACCACTAATGTCAAAGATGAGGAAATCGAATATGTTTACCAACTTATGCAGTCTGAAATTGATCAAACATGCAATCAAGACGCACTGATAATTATTGGTGATTGGAATGAGGAAGTTGGAAATAAAGGATTGGTAGTTGGAAAATATGGCCTTGGTGATAGAAATGACACAGACATTACATGATAGAATTTTGCAAGACCAACATCTTACTTATTGTGAGTATCTTTTTTCAACAACATAAACAGCTACTATACACGTGGATCTCACAGAATGGAAAACACAGGAATCAAACTGACTACGTCTGTGGAAAGAGACAATAGAAAAGCCCCATAACATCAGTCAGAACAAGGCCAGGCACTGACTACAGAACAGACCATCACTTGCTCGTATGCAAGTTCAAGTTGAAGCTGAAGAAAATTATAACAAGTCCACAAAAGCCAAAGTAGGACCCTGAGTATATCCCACTTGAATTTTGAGACAGTCTCAAGAATAGATTTGATGCACTGAACACTAATGACCAAAGACCAGATGAGTTGTGGGATGACACCAAGGACATCATACATGAAGAAAACAAAAGGTCATTAAAAAGACAGGAAGGAAAGAAAAAACTAAATTGATGTCAGAAGAGACTCTGAAACTTGCTCCTGAATGTAGAGTAGCTAAAGTGAATGAAAGAAGTGATGAAATAAAAGAGCTGAACGGAAGATCTCAAATGGCAGCTCGAGAAGACAAAGCAAGGTATTATAATGAAATGTGCAAAGAGCTGGAGTTAGAAAACCAAAAGGGAAGAATACACCTGGCATTTGTCAAGCTGAAAGTACTGAAGAAAAAATTCAAGCCTCGAGTTGCAATACTGAAGGATTCTATGGGAAAAATATTAAACAATACAGGAAGCATCAAAAGAAGGTGGAAGAAATACACAGAGTCACTATACCAAAAGGAATTGGTCAATGTGCAGCTATTTCAGGAGGTAGCAAATGATCAAGAACTGATAGTAGTGAAGGAAGAAGTACAAGCTGCACTGAAGGCATTGGCAAAAAACAAGGCTCTGGGAACTGACAAAATACCAACTGACATGCTTCAACAAATGGATGCAGCACTGGGGTGCTCACTTATTTATGACAAAAAATTTGAGAGACAGCTACCTGTCCAATAGACTGGAAAAGATTCACATTTGTGCCAATTCCAAAGAAAGGTGATCCAACAGAATGCAGAAAATTATCAAACAATATCATTAATACCACATGCAAGTAAAATTTTGCTGAAGATCAGTTAAAAGAGGTAGCAGCAATACATCGACAGGGAGCTGCCAGAAATTCAAGCCGGATTCAGAAGAGGACGTGGAATGAGGGATATCATTGCTGATGTCAGATGGATCTTGACTAAAAGCACAGAATACCAGAAAGATGTTTACCTGTGTTTTATTGACTATGCAAAGGCATTCAACTGTGTAGATCATAACAAATTATGGATAACATTATGAAGAATGGGAATTCCAGAACACTTAATTGTGCTCATGAGGAACCTGTACATAGACCAAGAGGCAATTGTTTGAACAGAACAAGGGGGTACTGCATGGTTTAAAATCAGGAAAAGCATATGTCAGGGCTGTATCCTTTCACCATACTTATTCAGCCTGTATGCTGACAAATAATCTGAGAAGCTGGACTGTATCAAGAAGAACGAGGCATCAGGATTAATGGAAGACTCATTAACAACCTGTGTTATGCAGATGACACAACCTTGTTTGCTGAAAGTGAAGAGGACTTGAAGCACTTACTGATGAAGATCAAAAACCATAGCCTTCAGTATGGATTACACCTCAACGTAAAGAAAACAAAAATCCTCACAACTGGACCAATAAGCAACATCATGGTAAATGGAGAAAAGATTGAAGTTGTCAAGAATTTCATTTTACTTGGATCCTCAATCAACACCCATGGAAGTAGTAAGGAAGAAATCAAATGACATATTGCATTGGGCAAATATGCAGCAAAAGGTACTCTTTACAGTGTTGAAAAGCAAAGATGTCACTTAGAGGACTAAGGTGCGCCTTACTAAAGCCATGGTATTTTCAATTGCTTCACACATGTTCAAAAGCTGGACAGTGAATATAGAAGACCAAGGAAGAATTGATGTCTCTGAATTATGGTGTTGGCAAAGAATATTGAATATACCATGGACTTCCGAACAAACAAGTCTGTCTTGGAAGAAGTACAGGCAAAATGCTCATTGGAAGTGAGGTTGGCAAGACTTTGTCTCATGTATTTTGGACGTGTTATCAGGAGGGACCAGTTCCTAAAGAAGGACATCATGCTTGGTAAAGTAGACGATCAGCAAAAAAGAGGAAGATCTTCAACAAGATGGATTGACACAGTGACTGCCAACAATGGACTCAAACATAGCAATGATTGTGAGGATGGCACAGGAACGAGCATTGTTTTGTTCTGTTGTACCTAGGGTTGTTGTGAGTCAGAATGGCACCTAACAATGACAACATGTTATATATATATTTTACCATAGTAAAAAAAAAAAAAAAAAGAGACAAAAGACTGTAGTAGATCTTAACCTCAATGAACTCACAGAGAAGTGAAGAGGGAAATTTGGGGGGGAAGAAACAACGTCATGGAATAAGGTAGGTACTCTAAGGGAAGAACGTCTTGAGTGCAGAGGAGCCTTGGATGTAATGCACCTTAGTCTGCCTGGTGGGTCAGAGAAAGCTTCTTAAAGTTAGAGCCTCTGATCAGGACCAGCTACATAATTTGGAAAGCCCAGTACAAAATGAAAATACAGGGCCCCTTGTTCAAAAATCACTAAGAATTTTAAGATAGTGACAGCAGAGTATTAAACCAAAGACAGGGCCCTTTTAAGTGTGGTGCCCTGTTCAACTGCACAAGTTGCATGTTCATTGTTGGGGTTTTAGAATGGTTATCCATTAGATTCAAGAGGCTGGAGTTCAACATTGCTAGATTTAAGCTGAATTTGGTCAATTAATCATGTATTTATTAATTCCAGAAATGAACTTTAATCACGCACATACACACACACACACACACACATATTTTTTTCCCCTGAATTAAATCAAAGAACATATGTACTTCTGCCACTGAAATTTAATATTTGTGTTTGGCATTTAGTGTATTATGTTTTCTCATTTTATCTAGTTCTGTTTTATTTTTTTCCTCCCAATTGGTGGGTCATTTTCTTCTCTTGAAAATGAAAACATTTCCTTCCCTTCCACCACCTATCCCCTACCTCCTCCTGCTGATCCACTGAAAGGCTGCTGTTTGGCAAGAGTTTTCTTTTCTTTTCTTTGGCACCATTGGGACTGTATCCTGTTTATTTGAATTTTTATTGCCCTCAGCACACAAATTAAACAGAGTCCATTAATAGAGATGTTAAACATTCAAAGTGAGAGACAGCTTGTAAAATTTTAAGATCACTGAAAATAGTTTCACATTTTAGCCAAAATTAGTGAAGCAAAAAATTTCCACTGTAAGATTTGGAATATGCTACTGAAAGATAATTGTGCATCTCTCTAATTCCTAACATAAATTCTTAAAAGATAGATTAGACTTAAAACATTTTCACCCTTTGTTGTCTCTGTAGTGACTGGTAAACCTGTTTTTTTCAGACTCACAATCAAGAGATGCTTTTTTGTTTATTTTGATTGATCAATAATGGGGATTACGTATGTAAAAATTAATAGTTCTGAACATATAGTGCATCAGTAATAACAGATTATTCTGTAAGGTAAAGGAGTAGGTTAAATGATTGTAGTGAAATTAAAATAATTTATTGTACTAATAGGTAATGTACATAATGTATATAAAGGTACTTAACCATATAATCATAGAATTTAGTGCAACCCCTTATTTTATAGATGAGGAAATTAATATAAGGAGAGGTTAAGTGACTTGCCCAAAGTTACATATTCCCCAGATTGGGTATATTAATAACATTGCAAAAGTGAGTCTTTACCTAGGTTAAAATCCTCTATTGCAATTTGGAGTCTTTTCATTAAAAACTAAAGTGTTTTGCACCAGAGGATTGTGTTCTCTGTAGCATGATGGCAAAACTTGGTATCACATGCCAACAGTGTCACCCAGGGTAATTGAATTACCTGTTAAAGCTCCTGTAATCAGGCAGTTCTGCCTTTCCTTCGGGCTTGAAAAGTTTAGGGTATAAAGCTTCTAAAAGCTCTGGATCACTGCTAATGGCCTGTTCCCAGGGAGACTGATAGTACTTAGGGACAGCTGTGGTGTTGAATTTTTCAGGAGGAATTTCCTTGAGTGGTCCAGAATATCCTTTGGAAAAATATAACAAGAATAAGTAAACACAGTGATTGAGAGTTATTAGACTCCACCTAACATTTTACCATGTTTAATTTTTCAGTCTGGGGTAAACTTAAGAAGACTGCATTCTTTTTATAGTCCCTCAGAAAAAAAATAAGCTGAAGGAGTTAGACATTTTAAAACCCCTTTAAAAAGCTTATGGAATGCTAAAAAGAAACCACTTTTCTTAACGTTTAATTTTTACAAAGTATATGGCTATTTCTTCCTTGACTATCTTAGTACGTATTTCTTCATGTAAAACTAAGACTTACGTTCATCTCATTTTTAAAAATATATGTCCTTTACATTTATTTATACGAGACTTTAGATACCACTATTAATTAGGTAATTTAAAAATATGTATTGAGTGCCTACTGTGGTCTAGGCTCTGGGGAAATAGCAATGAAGATAAAATCTTTCTCCTCTGGGAGCTGACTTGTTAGAGATATGTGAGCACATTGCCCATCTTAAATTGCTTAGTGGTCTGTAAAATATTTAAGGTTGGAAAGGGTGAAGTAACTTGTTTTCCATACCTGATTCAGCCCCTGGCCTCCTTATTCCCTGATATGTCCATCCCTTGTTTACTTTGTTCCTGATGATTTCTTACCTAGCTTTTCTGCGTCTGGTCTCACCTCTTCAATTCATCCATCACAAGAGCTAGAAATTTTCTGAAAGTACCATTTAAAAATCACCCAAAGTCCTGGCACAGAACTTTAAAACATTTTCACGCTTATTAAGTGAAAACTCTTCGAGTGTTTCTAAGGCGCAGCTATCTACTTCCCACCTATACTCCTACAGCATCTAGTTAAGTACTGCCTTGCAATTTGCCCTTCCACTGTATCAAAACCCCTTGCTATCTGATCTGTCCTGTTTTTAGTTTTCCCTGGTGTTCTTTCCTTTCTCTAAAATGTTTTCAATTTTTTTTCTGTCAGACCATGCCTATCTTCTCTTTACACTAAAAAGTGTATCTCCTCCAAAAAAATCTTTCTTGAAAATTCCACCTCTAGGTAGTTATTTATTTGAGGTTTATTTTGTATTCTTCTGATTGCCTCTGGTTTCCAATGGTAATCTCCTTTTGATAGGCTTCTTTTCTCTGCTCCTAAATATTGTTATGTAAGTCTCAGGTATGGCCCACAAATCCAAATTTTTAACAAAACTCTCATTCAAAGTTTATGCAGGTAGTCCGCAAACTGGACATTGCTCTTGAATTCCTTCTCTCCTCTCCTTTTCTATTACTACTGCCCTGGTTCAGGCCAGTCCAGCTCTTCCCTGCCTTTCACACTGGCCTCATATGAATCTCCTTTAGCTATCAGCCCCTCTCCCAGCCACCCTCCACACTGCTGGCCAGGTGACCTTTCTCACTGCCAACTTGATTATGCCACTTACTTCCCCTGTTCACATTGCTATCATAGCTCCCCAAGATGAAACCTCAGTACTCAGCACAACACACATGGCCCTACCCACCTTGACTAGCCTCATCCCCTGCCATTCTCGCCTCATATTTTATGCTCCAGGAGTATGAATCTACTTGTAGCTTTCTTTATGTTTTATGATCTCTTATGCCTCCCTACTTGGTCCGTGTTGTTTGTTCCCTGAACCTGGAATGGTCTCCCTAATTCCAGTCGTCTTTGAATTCCTATTTCAAGTCTTAGCTTGAGGTCACCGCTTCTATGTAGTCATTCCTGTCTTCCCCAGGAAATCAGAGTTCCTTTCCTGTGTCTCCCCTTTGTACATTACAAACAGCCCCCGAGCATGAACGAGTTCCGTTCCTAAGTCCATCGTTAAGTCAAATTTGTACGTAGGCTGGAACAGTTAGGTACAGTTCATATCTAACATCAGTTAGTCAAAAAATGTTTGTCTTATTATATAGCATATAGTGTACTTTTCTATGCATAAAAAACATTAAAGAGACACTTCCAGATACACTAAAACATCTTTAACATAATAATAATAATAATGTTTTAATGCGTGTTGCAAAGTAGCGCCTGTTTGTTGTTATGAACTATTGTATGTGCCTCAAATTTTTAATATAATAGACTTACGGGAGTTGGTTTGTAACTACCGGCTGTATGTAAGTCGGACGTTCGTAACCCGGGGAATGCCTGTACACATAACTCCATTATCATACTTGCTACATTTTATGTCCTATTCCTTTCTTAGAATTGATCTGAGGGGTGCAACATAGAAACTGGAAATTTTTAAATTTTATAATATATATTTTTTAATTCCTGGAAATCTGTAACACAATTATTTTTATTTTTGTGTATTTTCTTCACTCACAAACATAATCTTTACATAACTTTAATTTTAGTGTACATGCAACTTTGTATTTTATTTTTCTCCAACTTTGAAATGCTTTTGAATGTTTCTACATTACATTCATAATCATTCTAAGGGTTTATAATAATCTATTGAATTGAAAGGCTATATTTATGTAATCTTTTCCCATTTCAAATATTCAAGATTTTCCAATTTCATTATTATAGGTACCATTACTAATAAGTTTTTCATACATTTAGCTTTTTTGATATGTTGAATTATCTATTTATTATTTATTAAATAAATATGTATTTATTATCTAACTCTCAGAAGTACTACAATTCAGCATCGCTATATGTCAACATTTCTTGCTTGAATTTTAAATATATATTTTAATATAACTGATTTCAGTTCAAAGGAACTACATTCCTACAGTATTATGGCATCATAATACTCACTAAGAAAAGATGGCTTTTGGATGCATATTTGGTTTATTAATAAATATTTGGTGAAATTAGAAGAAGCTATAGTTTGCTTCCTGAATTTGTTGTACTTTCAGCAGCCAAGAAGGAAGGAAGGATCCATTTCTTTTGCTTCAGAGCAAACTACCCGATAACCCCCAAACTTTTTTTGGAGTTTTTATATAAAATGCAACGGGAGATATGCTGTTAATCCCAAATACTAACTCTTCCTTTTCTCAGTATTATATTACAAGACATGTGCTAATATTTAAGAATTTGATATTTATCTTTAAATATCTGTACGATTTTGTACTTTAAAATTTCTCTCTATATATAGATATGAATATACATATATGTGCAAACATATTCTTTACAGTAAATATAATGTGTGATATTAAATTATATATACAGAGAGAAAGTGAGACTATGAATATAATTTGGACATTTGTCTTATCTCCTTTCTTATAGTCTGAATTCCTTGAGGGCAGAGATGAATTTTTCTATTCCTTTTCGAATTTCTTTGTATATAATGATGATCATATAAAAAACAAATTCTAAATGAGGAGATTACCAGGTTGTATCAACATAAACTTTTCTATATGTTCTCTCTCCTATTAAAAAAAAAAAAAACCCACAAAATTAGATAGCAAGGGATTGCAGCACAGTGATTAGAGTTAAAAGATAATGTATGTATTCTATTATACTTTAAAGATGTCAGGGTGGATGGGGAAAGGATTAACTTTAACTGAGTATTATATGTTAGGAACTAATGTTATCACATTTAATTCTCACAATAACCCTGTGCAGTGAGATTTGTTTTCCACGTTTTATAGACTGAGGAAGCTGAGGCCCAAAGAGATTTATTTTCTTGCCCAACCCAGTAGTAAAAGAGGGTTGGTTGAGAAGAGCAAGAGGGTTAAACCCAGATCTGTCTGATTCTAAAGCTTGTTTCTCTCCTCATATGCTTAATGCTATATATGTAGAACCTGTTACCTATTTTTTTTGCCATAATCTTTGGTCAAAAGCTATTTGGGAATTTCATTATAATACTTCATTTTAGAATTCTGTCAATTCTAATCATGTGCATGATCTCCTTCAGTGATAATTTATTAGACCTATCAATATATTTTTCTCACTGTGTTCTATAAGAATGCCCTTATAAATCTAAGTTCAGCAATAGCTGACATTCAACTTACTTTTAAATAAGATTTAATATTACGTAGCTGCTTCACTTACATGTTTTCAAAAACAATATTGGTGTATAAGAAGATTTCTATAAGTATTTTTGCTAAATTTACTGTTTATTATACAAAACTATTATATAGACATTGCTGATTTCAAAGTAAAAGTACTACTTTAAATTTAAAAATCAACTTTATACACTACTCTTGAGGAAATACATCAATTTTCAAAGACATTTTCTACAAGTTATTTTGAAAAGGTATTATCTAAATAGATCAGATAATTTTTTTGAAAGATATCATATTTTAAAGTCTAACAATATTTCCAAACAATGTATACTGACTGGACTAGATAAGGATTTGCTTTCCCTTTTTTATTTTATTTATTTTGTTGTTGTTGTTGAAAGTATGCACAGGAAAACACACACCAATTCATCTGTTTCTACACGTACCATTCAGTGACACTGATTACATTCTTCAAGTTGTGCAACCATTCTCACCCTCCTTTTCTGAGTTGTTCCTCCCCCACTAACAAAAACTCACTCCCCCATTAACAAAAACTCACTGCACCCTAAGGTTCCTGTCTAATATTTCAAGTTGCTGTTGATAATTTGATCCCATATAGATAGTTGTTAAAAGACCTTAATGCTCAAGGCAGACATTTTTTTGCTAGTTAAGCTAAACTATTGGTTTTTTTTTTTTAAGAAGACTTCACAGGATATTTTTGGTTTAAGGTTTAAAGATTATCTCAGGGCAATAGTTTCAGGGGTTCATCCAACCTTCACGGATCCAGGAAGTCTGGAGTCCATGAGAATTTGAAATTCTCTTTTGCATTTTCTCCCTTTTGATCAGGATTCTTCTATAGAACCTTGAATCAAAACGTTCAGTAATGGTAGCTGGGCACCATCCAGTTTTTTTGGTCTCATGGCAAAGGGGGCAGTGTTCATGGAGGCCATTAGCCACACAATCCATATCCTCATTCTATTCCTGACACTCCTTCCTTTGTTGCTCCAGGCGAATAGAGAACAATTGTGCCTTGGATAGCCTCTTGCAAACTTTTAAGACCCAAGGCACTATGCAACGAAATAGGAGGTAGAACAGAAGCACTAAATATGTTATTAAGCCAATTAACTGTGATGTTCCATGTAACCATGACCCTAAACCTCCAAACCAAGAAATCAAACCGCACGGGGTTTTTGGTTGTACGTAAGCAGGCTCAGCCACTACTCTTGTTTGTTTTTTTTTTTTTTTGGTCAGTGTGGATTTGCTTTTCTTTTAAGGAAATAAACAAACATATACTCTTAAGGGACTACATTTTAAGTCCTCATGGTGAACAGATACTAACCAAAGCAATCTCCACAAGTTTACTTCACAGGAAGTATCTTAAATTTGGTACCAAAAGACCAGAGTTTGATGATTGATTACTATGACCTCATAGACATTCATAGCCTTAGTTTCTTATTTTGTAAAATGAGGATTGTAATAACTATGTCACAGAATTATTGTGAAAGTAAAGGAGACAATATGTATCAAAACAATTCATGAAGGCCTATATAAGCATACTCTCAATATAATTACAAATGACTGAATTTAAAAAATAAGAGGTGATTGCCCACAAATACAAAGGGCCATTTGAGAGACTATATGGCTACTATAAATGCTTTGGAAACCCTGGTGGTACAATGGTTAAGAGCTATGGCTGCTAACCAAAAGGTCAGCAGTTCGAATCCACCAGGCACTCCTTGGAAACTCTATGGTGCAGTTCTACTCTATTCTATTGAGTGTCGCTCTGTGTCCTAATCGACTCAAGGGCAGTGAGGTTTTCTTTTTCTTTTTTTTTTTTAAATAAATGTTTTACGTGTCTCCTCTAGGTCTTTATCTAGAATTTATTTATTTATATTTACTTGAATTTATCTAAAAAAAAAAAGTTATTTAATGAGAAAAGCTATATCCTGTGAATAGAATTTAATAAAGGCTTCAAATGACTTGAATCATATCTTTAGGTACACGGCAATTTTACTGTTTTATTTGTAAGCTATTAGTTACCTGGCGCAATGTTATCTGGATTTGGGGGGCTTCGTGGATCTGGAGTGTTGGGAGGAGTCAGTGGGGCTTGCTGTGAACCACCTTCCAAGTTGCTTTCCTCCAGTTTCTCATTCTGCATAGCAATCCTGTGCTGTATTTGATCAAAAGGAAACTCCACTGAAAACTCAAAAATGTTAGGCACACTAATAGAAGATATCATTTATGCAAGTCTTTATTTGTATATTTGAAATTTTACTACAATGCCACTTCATTGTTTCATGGAGACTCAGTAATTTACTTGGTAATATGGTTGAGCCGCTGAATAAGAAATAATACTGATATCAATCTAAGAAATGTTTTATGATGACAATCGACTTAATGATAATTACAGCTGATATTAATTAAGCCTAATGTGTTCTGGGCACTGTGTCTAACTGTTCACAACATCCCTATGAGATAAATCTATTAAATTTTTACTAATCTAGTAATATAGACCCACATATTTGCCTTAGTCATTCTTACATTACCATTTTATTTTATAATTGGCCTTTAATTAGATTCCTTAATATGTCTAAGGTTTTACAATTTAATCTGACAATTTGAACAGCAGTTATGCATACATAAAGAATTTTCGTATTTTAAGTTTCACAGGCTTGTAGAAGGAAAAATTTGTGATTTCTAGAAAATAAAATGCTTAGAAGAAGCATTTGTCTTTTAAGTTTTAGGTGAATGTGTCTTATTGTTATAATTTAGGGTTTATTATACAGCAATAATATAGGACTTAAAAAATCAGATAGAACATTCAATTTACATTTTTAAAATAGAAAAATGGATGTTATAATAGGTTATGTTCTTAGAAGTATGGCTAGGTCTTACCCCTATGATAAAACTTTGCTTTAATTATACATGAGAAATGTGTTTATTTTAAAACAAGGCAGTATATTTAAGAAGTATGTAAAGTCAAATTATCTTTTGGCATTCAGAAAAAATTTAATGAAGAACAGCAAATAAAGACCAATTGACTTTTTTCTGTGTGACATATGCAGAAAATATTTATTAATGCTTTTTCATTTCTATATTTTTAAGGTATTATGGTGAAGCACAACTTTACATTTTAACACTTATTTAACTTTATAGAAATTTGAGGATAAAAGACTATTATGTCCTAAAATTCAAATACTTGTCATTCCATAAATCCAGGGCCTCACCTGATAAAATCATGAAGGAAATAAAGTTTATCCCCATTTTCTGGCCTCACGCACACACAACAACTCGCATGTGACTTTTGCACCCACACTACTCTGCAGCATTCCAAACAAGTCTGCTTTTAAACCACTAAATCATAGTCCAAATTTATCCCTTTGTTCTTTTGCCCACATTATCAAAACCCTCATTTAATCAGAGCAGACAATGCCAATGATAACATGAAATCTTCATGAATAAATTACGTTTGTAAAACATTGATAATCTGACTTGATGTGCAAACCTTCCAGTATTCGTTGCAAATACTTACAAATTCTTCCTACTAGATAGGTAGGTCTGAGTGCAAGGCTAAATATAAAATATGTATTAAAAAACAAACAAACAAACAAACCAAACCCATTGCTGTCGAGTCGATTCCGACTCATAGTGACTCTATAGGACAGAGTGGAACTGCCTCACAGGGTTTCCAAGGAGGGCCTGTTGGATTCGAGCTGCCAAACTTTGGGTTAGCAGCCATAACACTTAACCACTACGCCGCCAGTGTTTCCAAAACATACATAAATAAATAAATATATATTTTCAAAGAATAGTTTGAAAAATATGTAAATATTATGTATCTATACATATATATATATTCTCAAACAGTTTTTTTTTTTAACTAAAGAATTAAGTCTGTAATAGAATTAAAAAAAGAAGTATTTTGGGGATGACCTCTCTAATATTTGTCTCTGAATGGGGTTTAATTTATAGCAAAAATATTTAAACTTTAAAAATTTTTCAACATATCCAAACACAAACCCACTATCATGTTTACACTTGACTGCATACTGAATCAAGCCTAAATGCTTTAGCCTTGGACTCAGTCCTACCTATCTAGTCTCACTCTCATCAGTTTTTTAAGTTACACCCCAGGCTTCAGTCAAACTAAACCACTTACAGTTCCCCCAATAACCTGTGTGCTTTCCTACCTTTGATTTTTTGATCATGGGAGTCCCCTCATTACCATGGTCAAATCTGTATTAAAAACCACCCCTTCACTGATCCCTCTCCCTAAATCAAAAGTTTTCTCTTTCTTCTTGGCACTCCCATATCATTTGGCATAGTTTGCCTTTTTAATCATCTTTTGTGTCCTATTTTACTTACTAGCTTGTTAGATACATGAGAACAGGGAATTTTATCTGTCTTATTTATCTCTTATAGAGTCTAATATGATGCCCTTATATAGAACAAGTACTCAGTGAATATTTGCAGAAAATTTAGTGAGTAAATCACCAATTCCAGCTGATTCTTTTGTTACTTTAATATTTCTTGCAATTTATCTTTCTTTTTCACTTTACTCTTCTGTGCATGTCCTCATTGTTCTTAATAGTCTACCTTCTGTTCCTTTTCCATTAAGCATTTCCCTTTCAGTGTTTCTGAGTACAAAATTACTCGACTTTGGAAATTGTTCCTATTGCATATTTAATAAAACTGAAACTCATGCCCAGTAATCAATACCCTCTACTCACCTAATGAATGTTACATCTCATGCTTTCTTGAACCTTTCCACAAGCCAGCTCACCATTGCTAACATATGCCCTATTCATTCTTATACCATCAGTTGGCCCATGCTGTTTCATCTGCTTGGAATACCCTCCTTCCTATTCTTAATCAAACCAAACCGTAGGTTTCCTCTAAGACCCATCTTAAAGATTCCCTCTTCCTTCTGACTATCTTAGCCTCCTGGAAAGGTCTGCCATATTTTGTATTATCTCAGCCCTTCAATAAACCTTCTCATGACCTTCGCTGTTTGTTCCTGTTAACTGTGTTTTCTTGCTCCATTGATGTTATTTTGGGTCCCCAACTGGTTTATAATCCGGTTTAAATCTAGTTGGACTGCATCATTCTTTTTGCATAACTTTTCTCTAGTTCTAAGATAATATTAGGAGCCCTCGTGGCTTGGCTACTAATCGAAAGTTCGGTGGTTCAAATCCACCAGCCTGACAGAAAGATGTGGTAGTCTGCTTCCTAAAGATTACAGTCTTAGAAACCCTATAGGGCAATTCTACTCTGTTCTATAAGGTCGCTGTGAGTTGGGATTGACTCGTCTGCAGTGGGTTTGGTTTGGAAGATAATATTACATTTAAAGACTATTCTCAAGAATTGATTGCTGAAGATATATTTCAATGCTTTTCATTTGAATTTAGCTACTATCTTGAGTGTTTCACATAATAATTGACTAGATTTGTATCTTTAAATTTTACTTCTAAATCTATACCACCTCTTAAAGAAGAATTTCCTGCCAAATTTAGTTATAAATAAATAAGCACTTGAGATAGATACAGAAAGTTTAAAAGTATAATGTATCATAATTATCTTTCCTAAGTTCCTAGAATGTGTCCATGCAATGAATTTTACCTACACTTACAAATTGTTCTACCTACATTAATTTTTAAAAAAAATTGTAATAGTGACTTGTGTAGCCTTTTTTTCTGGGGACTAATGATGAGCAGGAAAATCAGCTCTTTCTGGTTGGTCATTAATTTTCAGGAGACACCCAGCACCTCTGTTGTTATTGTTAGGTATGCAAACAAAGCCTTATAATGGTTAGGTGGTGACTTATTTTAGTTATGACGTAGCCTTAAATTATAGTGTTCCATCATGCTTGATTCTCTTTAGGAAAGGTTGGAAAGACAAAAGAAAATGTATTTCTTTTTATTGCAGTTAAGCGGACCCTAAAGAAAATAAAGCTAGAGCAGTATCTTATGGGTTTTAAACAGATAAGCTACATGATTTCTGTTGAAATATCAATACAAATAAAAGATTTTTAGGTCTGTCTTATCATTCATGCTAAATACACAATGGAAGTTACTTTTTGAACAAAATAAATACAATAAATATTTATATAAAAAATATATGTCCAAATGTATGTCCAGCTAAAGTTTATTTAGTCTTATTTCAGAATTTCTTTTTGTAGTATACTTTATACAGTTTTAAGAGTGCTAGGTATTTTAAAAAGCCCATAGTCAATAAACAGATATGTAATCAGTTTATGACCTAAGTCTTCAAAATTGGTTTGCGTAGCAAGCAATGTTTCTTTACTTCTTTTTAAGAAAACACATTTCATTTTGTTGTTGTTTGTGTCAGAAATTTGTATGGCTTGAATTTGCCAATGACCCTTAGCTGTAAAATAAGCCCACATCTATTATGCATGCTAGCCAAAGCTCCCCACTTATTTTTTCTGTTTTAAAAATAATACTTAACATTTGAACAAATGGCATCCATTACTAGAGAAGTGGTTTATATCTTTATGATGTCCTCAATATTCTAATAAGAAAGACCTAAAGATAAATTAATTATTTTGACAATATCTATAGCTCAAGGAAATCAATACAAGTAACAGCTCATTCTAGAAAATATAGTCAATAAATTAGGTTAATAGAGTATAAATCATATAAAGATGACTGTAGAGCTGTTACAAGTAAATAGTTCCTCTATATCTTTCAATAGTATTTTATCTCTCCATCACTAAACAGAATCTGTATTTATCATTGAGCTCCCAGCATAGTATCTGGAATACAGTAGGCGTTCAATAAATATTTACCAAAAATATAAATGGATGACTGGAAATAGAGCTGGACCCGACATCATTGTTAAAATTCCTGTCACATTAGGAATTCTACAGATTTCAATCTAATGCTTTGACAAGGTGAATGCATCATAATGTAATGTGGCTAACCATCTTTCTCAATGATTTATTGTTCAGGTAATCTTGAGAATTAAGATTGGAGAAAACATAGATCATTAGAGCTGGAAGGCACCTTAGACAGTATTTGAGTGCATGCCCTTAATTTATAAATGAAAAAAACAGGTCCAAAATGCAAAGAAACTGGTTCCAAGTCACATGGCCAGTGGGAGAGCCAGGACTGAACCCTGGTCTCCTTGTTCCCAGGCCAGAGTTTTCTTCAATTACACGATCATAGGTGTCGGTGCCAAGAACTCTCAAATTCTGAAAGCTAGTTTTCAGTCTTCTTTATTATGATGTTGCATAAGTCAAATCAACACACTTCCTTAAATACCACTTTCCTCATTTCTAAAGATGAGAAAGTAAATTTTATTAGACTTTAGGATATACCATATAAGTCCATGAAATGTGACTTCTTTGCATACATTATTGTTGTTTATTGCTCTGAGTTATTTATCAGCATTTAATTGTTTATTTAGGAGTCCCCGGGTTTCGCAAATGGTTAAGCGCTAGACCACTAGCCAAACGGATGTTGGTTCCAACCCACCCAGTGGCGCCTAGGAGAACAGTCCTAGTGATCTGCTTCTGAGAGGTAACTGCCTTGGAAACCCTATGGAGCAGTTCTACTCTGCACACATGGGGACGCCCTGATTCAGAATCGATTTGACGGCCACTAACAACAGCAACAACAACAAAATTGTTTATTTCAATCTGCGTCTTTTGCACTATTTTATTTATTTAACGCCCCCTCTTTTAGGAAGGAGCCCTGGTGGCATAGTGGTTAAGCACTCGGCTTCTAATGATGGGCAGTTTGAACCCACCAGCCACTCCGTGGGAGAAAGATGTGGCAATCTGCTTCTATAAAGATTATAGCCTTGGAGACCCTATGAAGCAGTTCTACTCTGTCCTGTAGGGTCACTATGAGTCGGAATCGACTCGACGGCAACGGGTTAATCTTTTAAGAACACTGAAAAATTGTGAAGACATATACTCATAGGCTTTATGTATAACTAGAATATTCAACCATGGGTATACAAGATTATTGACAATAATTTGAAATACTGGTAATGAAAGGATATGTTGTGTTCATGAGGGAGGACATTTAAAGTCTCATTGTATCTTCCCCCAGAACTGTAATTAAAGTATTATTCTTAGACAATATTAAATGGAAACTGAAGCTTTGAAAGCTGGCATATTCATTCGTTTCAGATGTCTAGACTTGCAGATGACTTCTCAAAGAATTTCCTTGAGCCAGCTTATTTAATTCTTCTCTGTTGTTGTCATTGAAAGAATATGATTACATAACCAGATGCCATGAGATGGGGTAGGGATTATTTTAGGCTTTTACTGTATTAGCCAAAGACTTTTTCTGCTAAGAGGATATTGGGTATAACTACAGGTAACATAACATTATTTATTTATGATTTCAAATAGAAAACCGACTCTCACAAACGTAAATATTGCAATGGACTAAGATTTGATGTCTAACCAAATTAATGATTATAACTAGATTTAATCCACGGATGTTGAAGGATGCCCATTAATGTGAAAAAATATTTAATTTAAAATGTTCTCTCAACATTTACTGTTAATCAAAAACATAACAATAAAAAGGAAATTAAAATTTTGGGAATGAATACAATGTTGGTGTTTGTAGGTGTGGATATTAGTTTCTATGATGTGTTTTAGTAACTATGATAGACTATCTGAGTGAAACAAGTCTGTTTTCTATAAAGAAGTTAGTTGTCCAGTCAAAACAGCTTATTAGTAATGGCAGCTGGTAAGTTTTCCAGTTTAAATTCTTAAGTAAACTTACAGACTTTTTATAACTACAGGAAAAAACCCTCAGTAAATAAACAGAATATTTGTTGCCATCTCTACCATCTCTTTAGGTTTAGAAATACTGCTCTATTTCTTTTTGATTCTTCATGACTTGTGTTTGATTTTTAAATCCATTTTCCCAAAGCTGGTTGCTTTTCTATGGTGAACTTCTCTAAGGTCTCTCTAGATGACAGTTTAAATGAATACAATATGAATACAATGTGTATAATACAATGAATTTATGTATTTGTTTATTAGCTTTCATTTGAGCAAAACCTTTGTCCAAAGTATTAAGTCCACTGGCTCTGTGGTTAATGGGTACCAGATTTCTCCACACAATGTGGAATAAATGCTTTGTGAGGAGATTGAACAGTGTCTGTAGTTCCCAGGCATATTTCAATGCCAGGATGTATTCAGCCAATGAAATACTTGCACTTTTTACTTTGAGGCGCATTGTGTGCTTTGGAAGTGTTTCCATCCCAAACATTTAACTAGTGGTGATAAGACCATGGAAACATTCTGTACCACCTCTCTTCACTCCCTCTCCCTCCTCTTAGCAGAACAGACCAGTTCTTTAGTGCTAAATCTGCAAGCTTACCATGTCCCTATTGAACTAAAAGGGTACTCATATCAAATGTAATAATTCTTTTGTTTGCCCACCTAAACTATTCATTATCATGAAAAAAAATTGTCTAACAGAGCCAACTGAAAGAAAATATGTAAAATACTTCTTTGGGGCTCTAGTACAATATACAAATTTAGAAATGCGGCCCATTCATTTAGATATCACATGGTCAAGTTATACCTACGTTCTTTTGTACTTTAGATTCATACTGGAAATTTTCATATGTGTATTTGTCAGATCTTCTTTGACGCATCTTAAATAGTCTGGCACCACGGTTACTGAGATGGGATAATTCTTCCAACATGATGTCTCTGGGGATGCTGACTTTTTTGCCCAGGTCTATGCCATCTAAATCTGTAAAACAATATCAATGTGCATGAAAACCTCAAGGAAAGCATTTTTATGCTTTTCTAAATTTCATAATGTATTACATGCTATTTGCTAGTGTGGTCAATAAGATGGGGCTCTTTAGTCAGACTGCCTTGGTTTGAATCCTGGCTCCACGGCTTTCTAACTGCCTGATTATAGATAATGCTATTTATTTTCTCTAAATCTCAATGTCCTTATCTCTAAGATGTGGCTAATAATAGTAATGATGCCTACCACATGGAGTTGATATCAGGATAAAATAAAAGGCTTTATATAAATCACTTACCATGATATCTGGCACACAGAAAGAGTGAATGAATGTTAACTGCCATTATTATTAACAATATTTAGTCTTTTCATGGAGCCCTGGTGGCACAGTAGTTAAGAGCTCCATATTGAGTGACTTTTCAAACAGCACTGTGTCAGTTACCCTAGTAAGCTCTGTTTTGCTCCCCACATTTTCATGTCTCAGCTTGAGCTGTCCCTATTACTGGAAAGCCTATCTTACCACCCTACTCCACCCCAATTGCCTATGTCTGACAAAATACTATTCCTTATGCATCCAGCACCAAGGAGCCAGTACATGGTAGGCAGGTGATAACTAATAAATGAACAAATCCTTCCAAATCCAGCTCAAATATCGTTTCTGTGAATCCTGTCCCTAAAATCTCTACTCATAATTATTCATGTCCTTCTCTATATTTCCATAGCAATGAATCAAAATTACTCAATTCTGTTTTATGGCTCACATTTTACTTTAGGCATTAATCTTTTAATCATTTAACAAATGAGTATTATTTTCTATTTCCAGCACTGAATTCTTTTCCAAAGTCAGAAAAAGGAGAAACTCCTCCACTTGCTCCTTTACTATAGGTGAGGATTAGGAATTACTCTCTGTAACCAACTGGGTCCTTTTCCACTGTGGATTGCTATTAAATATATACAGAGAAAAAAAGGGCCAGTAGTGAAATAAATAATAATTTTGATTGATTGGGGCAACATTCTTTGATGATGTGACAATTAACCATAATTACTAGACTTTCTGAGTGCTTAGGGGTAAAACAATAGAATTCCTTGTTAAATTTTCTCTCTATTTTGCTTTGAAAAAATCAGTTTGTTTACATGTTTTGGTGTTACATGGAAAGGGGCTTCACTAATCATAAAAATCATAATATCAAGACTTCTGCGTCTGGAAGATAGAGTAGATATACTTTCCCTTATTTATCCACTAAATAAAAAAAAAAAAAATCCTGGACATTATGTATAAAGCAAGCATAAAATATTCCAAAAGACAGAGAGAAGAAGGCAGACTAGGCTTAAATAAAAAATCACTGATCATACCAAGAAGTAGGAAGATCTCAAACTGAAAGAAAAAAGACAATCAATAGATAACAACACCAAGACGACAGAGAAGTGAAAATTATCTGGCAAAGATTTTAAAACAGCCATTATAAAAATGCTTTAACAAACAATTACAAACATGCTAGAAACAAATAAAAAAAAAAAAACAGAAAGCTTTAGTAAAGAAATAGAAAGTCTAAGAAATAAAAGATATAAAAAAGAACCAAAAGGAAATTTTAGAACTGAAAATGTAATAACCAAAATAAAAAGCTCTGTGGATGAGGTAAATAGCAGAAAGGAACAAAGGGGAAAAAGAATCAGTGAACAAGGAGATAGAACAACAGAAATTACACAATCAGAACAATAGAGAGAAAATAGACTGAAAAAAAAAATGAACAAAGCTTTAGGGACCCTTGGGACTATAACAAAAGAAACAACATTTGTGTCACCAAAGTCTCAAAAGGAGAAGAGAAAGAGGTGAGACTTACTCAAAAAGTACTCAAAGAAATGATGGCTGAAAACTTTCTAAATTTGACAAGAAACATAAATGTACAGATCCAAGAAGCTGAGTGTTTCCCAAACAAGATAAACCCAAAGAACTCCAAAAGACAAATCATAATTAAACTTTCGGAAACTAAAAATATCTTGAAAGCAGCCAGAGAAAAATAACATTTTACCTGTAGGGGAAAGATAATTAGAATGATAGTGGATTTCCATCAGAAACCATGAAGACCAGGAGAAAGTGGCACAATAGTTTTTAGGTGCTGGAAGAAAAGAATTGTCTATCCAGAATCCTTATACCCAGCGAACATATATTTCAGGAATGAAGGGGAAATCAAGACATTCTCCTATGAAGGAAAATTTGGAGAATTTGTTGCCAGAAGACCCATCCTAAAAGACTGGATAAATGAAATTCTCTAAATAGATAGGAAACAATAAAAGAAGGAAACTTGAAACATCAGGTAGGAAGAAAGAATACAGTAAGCAAAAATATGGCCAAATACAATAACCTTTCCTTCCTTTCTCCTCTTAAGTTTTCTAAATTATGTTTTATGGTTGAAGCAAAGCTGGTTCAGTACTGAAAACTTAATCAATGTAATCTACCATATTAACAGTTTAAAGAAGAAAAATCACATGATTATATCTTTGGTATCTAGGGCTAGGCAAAGAGTTGTTATATTTGACATCCAAAGCACAATCCATAAAGGAAAATTTGATAAATTGGACTTCATCAAAATTAAAAACTGTTGCTCTAAGAAAGACCCTGTTAAGAGAATGAAAAGACAAGCTACAGAATGGGAAACAATATTTGCAAACCATATTTTGATAAAAGGCTACAATATAAAAGGAACTCTCAAAACTCAACAGTAAAAAAGCAAACAATCCAGTCAGACTATGAGCAAAAGACATGAAGAAACATTTCATTGAAGAAGATTTTCAGAAGGCAAATAAGCATCTGAAAAGATGTTCAACATCATTAGCCATTACTCATTGCCCTCGAGTCGATTCCAACTCATAGCGACCCTATAGGACAGTGTAGAATTGCCCCATAGCGTTTCCAAGAAGTGCCTGGTGGATTCGAACTGCAGACCTTTTGGTTAGCAGCTGTAGCTCTTAACCCCTACACCACTAGTGTTTCCAAAACGCCTAAACCCATTTCCGTCGAGTCCATTCTGACTCATAGTGACCCTACAGGATAGAGTAGAACTGCCCCATAGGGTTTCCAAGGAGTGCCTGGTGGATTTGAACTGCTAACCTTTTGGTTAGCAGCCAAACTCTTTATCACTAGGCCACCAGGGTTTCCCATTAGCTATTAGGGAAATGTAAATTAAAACCACAGTGAGATATCACTACTCGCCTATCAGAATGGCTAAAATAATAAAAAAAAAAAAAATAGTGACAACACAAAATGTTGGTGAGAATATGGAGAAATCGGATCATTCATACATTGCTGGTTAAAATATAAAATGGTACAGCTACTCTGGAAAATATTTTCATAGATTCTTTAAAACTAAAAATGAAACTATCAGCAAGTACACTCCTGGACATTTATTCCAGTGGAATGAAAATGTATGTTCACACAAAAACCTGTACATGAATGTTCATAGCAGCTTTGCTCTTAATAAAGAATAAAAAATTAAAAACCGTAAACAACCCAGATGTCCGTGGTTAAGGACATCCATACCAAAGAACACTATTCAGCAATAAAAAGGGAAAAAAACTGTTAAGACATACAACACCTGGATGAATCTCCAGAGAACTATACTGAGTGAAAAAGCCAACCCCCAAAAGTAACATACTGTATGATTCTATTTATCTAACATTTTTAAATAAAAAAAACTATAGAAACTGAGAACAGATTAGTGGTTGGCAAGGATTAAGGAGAGGGTGTGGGCAAGAGAGAACTGGCTGTGTCTGTAAGAGAGAAACATGAGAGATCCTTGTGGTGATGGAAATGTTCTGTGTCTTGACTGTGTCGATGTCAGCATCCTGGTTGTAACATTGTGCTGTAGTTTTGCAGCATGTTTCCATTGGGGGAAACTGGGTAAAACGTACATGGCATAGCGTTGCATTTTTTTTTTTTTTTTACCTTGCGTATGAAACTGTAATGATCTTAAAATAAAAATTTAATTTAAAAAAACAAACAAACAAAAAAATTTATAACCCTTCCTAATGCAATGCAGATCAGGTTTGTCTGGCTTCCTTGTATGCTCCTCCTCCTCCTCCCCCCCGCCAAAAGGCTTGCTTTACAATCTCCAGGGATGGTAGAATAGCCTATGGAAAAGGAATAGGAGGAACAGAACAGAGTAAATGAAGGTAGCTTACAACAGTTTCTATAGGGAATATTCATCTTCGCTTATTTGCAAGTGTTGGAGTCTCTGTCACTGTTTTTGGAACATGAAAGGAGAAACTGAGTTATTTTTCAGTGCGTCTGTGAATATTCCTCAACATACACGGGTGACAGGGATGGGCTATTTCACCCTTATGATTCTGGAATCAAAATAGCAAGCACTCTTTAGATCACAAAGGATAGATGGGACACATTATTGCTTATAATAATTTGGTATAATATCTGGGAGAGGAAATCTCCTTTAAATACACATTAAAATATTCAGTTAGCAATGCAAAACAAAACAAAACAAAAACAAAATACACTAACAGTGAAAATCAAAATCTACACATTTTCTTTATCAAACCTTTTTTAGAATTACACACAAGTAATCTTTTAAAGCAGCCCTGGTGGTACAGTAGTTAAGAGCTTGGCTGCTAACCAAAAGGTTGGCAGTTGGAATCCACCAGCCACTCCTTGGAAACCCTATGGGGCAGTCCTACTCTGTCCTACAGGGTCACTATGAGTCAGAATTGACTCTATGGCAACGGGTCAATCTTTTAAAACAAATTTGGGTTTTTCCTGAAAACCTTTCTACCGAACATTTTCTGGAAATACAGAAGTCCCAAAGCAAGCAGCCACTAGTTAATGCAGAGATAACAGTCTTCATAGTAACGGAATCTTTCTCCTAACAATTAAGATGGCAAAGGTTTTCAATAAGCAAAGCAAAACACGAAGGCAACTTTTCCTCCTTTTTTTGGTTACCAGTTTGAGTAATTTGAGTCATTATGAAGTTAAATGAAAATAGAAGGACTAGGAAGCAGTAATTGCATGTCAGTTTCTATAAGTTCTAAATTTCAAGCTGTGACATAAGGTTACTTTCTGGGTCCCAAGACAAAAATTTGAGAACATGTTCTTTGTATACCTTCCCTTTTCCTAATGACCCCAGTATCAGCTGGCTCCACCAACATTTCTGAAATAACTATGTGACTTAAGTGAATTTCATCACCCTGATCCCTGAGATTTACAACAGTCTTCTGGAGTGTGTTTGAGAGGAGCTAATCACCTTTGTGACTGATTCACAAACGTATATGTGACCTGACCTAGGCCAGTGAGAGTAAATATAAGGAATTTTCTCTGGGCGTGTTGTGCCAAAGATGCTCTCTTTTCCTGCTGGATGAAAACAAACAAGTATATTGCCCAGGGAACCGGTAGAAAGTTCTTGGGATAATGATAGAACCAGCCTTGGGATGAAGCTTACCCCCAGGAAATCAGAGTAGAGACAGAGAAAAACCAGATCCTTGGTGGCATATTTGAGCCTCTGGATCAAGCCTTACCAGATCACCTCTGAACTTTTTAGTTTATGATCTGGTAAATTCCTGTTATTATACAATTTAGTTGATTTTTTGTTTTCTGTTAATTTCAACAAAAGCATCCTAACTTAATATAGTTATTTCCTCCAAATCTTTCCACTAATTTAGATCTAAAAGATATATTGAAATACAAGTCAAAGAGAAGGGTGAGGAAGGCAAGCCCAGAAGCCTAGGAGTGGGGATCTCAAAGAGCAAAGCGAGAAGACAGAAAAAGTATAAACAAATGTATATGCCCCTGGCCACAGACTCATTTGGGTTCATAAGGCACATTTACTCCTCTTTAGCAAAGCACTACAACCATTACTCCAGCTGCTATGAGGAATAGATGTGCAATGAGAGCCATGGGGAACTTACCTGCCCTCAATGGCTGGGCATACAAGGAAATAAACAGCTGGTACAATTCACTGTCACTAGTATATTTATACCACCAAAGAGGAGAAATAAGGCAAAAAGGAAAAGGAGAAGAAGATGCTCAAAATAACTGGCCAACCCTCAACCTCTTTTTTAATTCTTCAGATTCCATTCCATCTCCTTTAAGCCTAAGTTTTCTCCCTCCCTAGGTAATAGTTTGAGTGATCATCTGAAGGTATAGTCAATCTCTGGGGCAAGAAGGGAACCTGGAGGCACAGTGGTTAAGAGCTTACCTGCTAACCAAAAAGTTAGCAGTTCGAATCCACCAGCTGCTCCTTGGAAACCCTATGGGGCAGTTCTACTCTGTTCTATAGGGTCCCTATGAGTCGGAATTGACTCAATGGCAACGAGTTTGGGTTTTGGTTTGGGGCCAGAAGCACTGGATGCTAAATCCAGTGATGTGCTGGAGCTGGCTTGTACTGGATCGCTAGAGCTGACTGATAAATTTTCAGGAATTCTGTGAGCTGGAAGTCAAACATAGCCAACACAACCATTATAAAAATTAAATTATATAGGCATAATAATTAACTATATTTAAAAAGCAACAAATACTCAAAACTTATCACTCTCGCATTCTTTTACTACTTTTTACTATTATCTATGCTCTTAAGGTTATTAACATGTATCATATCTGTATGGTGGAAATAATATATAATAGTATCCTACCGTGCATCTCTTCCCAACCCTGCATTCAGTGACTCCATGTTGGTAACTTGAGATTGACCATGGTAAGTTGAAATTACACCATAGAAAAGTGGCAAATTCTACAAATTAAGGTATTTTTTTCCTCTCTGATGATCTGGTTGTTAAATATTTACTGGCACACTACTCCAAAAAAAATAAATAAATAAAAACCCTTTGCTGTCAAGTAGATTCCCACTCATAACAACCCTATAGGACACAGTAGAACTGCCCCATAGAGTTTCCAAGAAGAGCCTGGTGGATTCGAACTGCCGTCCTTTTGTTTAGCAGCCATAGCTCTTAACCACTACGCATACTTCTAGACACATCTAAATTGCTTCCATCAGTGCCAAGAATATGTTAAGTCAACATTCTTTGCATAAACAAAGACATAAACTAAATTCTTCAAGATTTATTTTCTTTCCTTTCCAGTAGTTAAATCTATGATGTAACTGGATCAGGAGTTCCAGAACCATTTGTATGAGTTGGAGAATCTAATGTATGATGACTTTCATTACTTAAACTTCAAGAGTGAAGAATGCTGTCAACTGAGCACATACAATCCATGTTCAGCTGTTCCCTGTCGTTTATTGCAAACCCCTGCGCAGAGCCTTAACTGTGTGTTTACTCTTGATGCCTGATAAATGATATGTCTTATTCAGGGTACATATCCTTGCTCTCATGGCTTAAAAGGTTGTCTCTGTGATATTAGATCATCTATTGAAAATAATATTGCTAGGCATACTTTCCTATTGGTGTCATTTATAGTGATCTAGAACTTTTCGTTTAATTATAGGAATTAAGATCTTATAGGAATTAATCTATTAAATGTTGCTGCTAGTTCAAGAAAATCAATGATTGTTTTTAAGTAGCTTAATATCTAACTAGAGAGCAATACAGACATAACTTTAGGGTCTTGATCATAATCAAATTAATTTCCACAAAAACTCACAATTTTTAATCTACTAGAAATATTAAATAATTTTTACCAGTATTTCTTCTCAGTTTTCTCAAATGTATAATACTTAAATCAGAATGTGAAAACATACATTAACAAGCACAATTATTTCAATTTTTGAATGTACTTTTCTTCCATTTTCATACTGTGGAGCCATATTGTAATTAATAGAAATCATACAGAAATTTTCATTTTATTTGGAGAATAGTGATCTTTGAAAATGAGATCAGTTCTGTCTTCAAACCTTACTTCATTGTGTATTCATATGAGCAGAAATTGGACTTAAAGTCCTCCAAAAGGAAACACACTTTTTCACATTTATTTCATAGATTAGTATTCTAATATTTAGCCAACAAAGATTTATCCATCCATTCATCTTTTTATTATAATCTACTTATCTAAGTACCAACTCTAGATTTCAATTGTTCAATTCTCAATAATTATTAGAGCAAAATATCTCCATGAAATAGGGACAAATGTTTATAAAGTGGGATATATCCGCTTTTCCCCAACAGGTAGATGGGTTGAGTTTTATGAGATTGCTTTATATACGTGGAGCCTTTCAAAATGGTTGACTAGAAGTGAAAGATATCACAGGCCCAGCCCATGCATACAACTGTAACCCCACATTGTGTTCCCCAGCTGGAGTTCTGCTATATTGCTTCCAGAGCTGCTTGCCAGAATCCATTTGTTCGTTGTTCAAGGCAGTTAAGGAGAACAGAAAAGGGTGAACAAGAAAGAAGTCTTTATGCTCAATCATTGAAGGGCTATTGTTAGCCCTCATTCTCTGCCCCCTCCCACTACTCCATGTGCAAAGGAAGAAATTAATAAATACTTTCAAAAATATTTATTGAGTATCTACAACGTGCTGGGGACTCTACTAGGTCCCAGGGATATAAAAATGAAACAAAAATCCCTACTTACAAGAATTTATAGTTAATTGGGGTGATGGATGAGTGAATTATAGACAAAGTACCTCTGGAAAGAAGACTCTCAATCAGAGTTGGATAATTTGGAAGAAATAAGGCAATGATCTGCTGGTGACAGGATATTTGATGCTATAAAATGTGTGCACAGGTAATCCTGCATTTTTTATTTGAAATTTTGATCCTGCCAAAGTTACATATTTGGTTGCATCACTGAATGTCATACATAGTTTGCAAAGATACCCACTTGCAAATAATTGTGATAAAAATTATTTTGAAACTGTTTCCCCATGATCACTGGCAACTGCAATTCTGGTAAAATGGGCAAAACGACTGAAGGGAAGCTAGCTGAGGTTTATTTGCTTAGGGTAGTCAACTCTATTTACTTAGAAGACTTAGCAAAGAGATTTTCTGTGCTCTTGTACAGGACTCTTCTGCCTGTTTATAAATAGTTGGCCTCTGTGGACTGAATAAATTCATAAAACATGCATTGCTCCGTAATGCATACATATCACATAAAAGATGATAGTGAAGATTTATTTTGAATAATGCCTGAAAAGACCAAAACACTATCAATAACCTTTCTCACACTAAATAACCTGTGAATTTTTAAAACTTAATTTAGTCTAATATACAGTTGATAAAATGTTTATTGTCACTACAGAAAAAAAGTTGATTTTGAAACCTATCTGGGATTCTTTATTTTCCTATTTCATATCTCTTTCCTTTGATTCTGGTTCTAAGATTATTTTATAAACATTTCCAAAATGTGTTCTTAATTAAAATATTATCACTTAATAGCTGTGAGAATCTATAAACATTTAAGAAATAACATTTTAGAAATAACACGACCAAACTTACACAAATTGGAAGAATCATCTACTATTGTTTACAATATGTACATCTAGAGCATATTAGAGTGAAAAAGGTAAAAAATAAAACTAAGATGACAGAATAGTATGGGTAGAATTAAAGTTGGCAGTTTCAAATTTGGTGTGAAATAGAATTTAGCCTTATTCTCTGCTGCTACTTTTCTGGAGGGCCTTATGAGAGGTTTAGAAACTGATGACATGCTTAGAAAAATCTATGAATATACAAAATCTGACTGTATAGCATTTTTCAAACAAAACAAAATATGTAAACTTTCCTTGCTCTAATTTTTTTGTAGTTCATCTATTAATTTTTCTGGAAATAAAACTTATCACACACACATTCTTTAATAAAACTATTATAATAAAGACCAAGAGAATGATTTTAAACCTGATAGACTTCTACTCAGTACAAACTTAAATCATTAATATCTTTCAACAGAATTTTAAGAGGTATAACTAATAAACCCTCTACTATGTTTAAAAAAAAAAACAAAAGAAACTTCTTGTTGATGAGTCGATTCCGACTCATAGTGACCCTACAGGACATAGTAGAGCTCCCCTATAGGGTTTCCAAGGAGCAGGCTGGTGGACTCAAACTGCTGACCTTTTGGTTAGCAGCCATAACTCTTAACCACTATGTCACCAGGGCTCCTTAACATCACTCTTTTCCTTTCTCTGCCTCTCTCTCAAACACAAAGTATGTGATGAATTATTACTCTCTAGGGTGGCTGGGTATTCCAAACAGTTCACAGAGAGGAGACACAGAATAGGAAAATCACCTCTGTCTTAGTTATCTAGTGTTGCTATAACAGAAATACCACAAGTGGACGGCTTTAACAAACAAATTTATCCTCTCAAAGTCTAGGAGGCTAAAAGTCCGAAATCAGGGCGCCAGCTCCAGGGGAAGCCTTTCTATCTCTGTCAGCTCTGGGGGAAAATCCTTGTCATCAATCTTTCCCTAGGTCTAAGAGTTTGTCGGCTCAGGGAACTCAGGACCCCCAGGTCCAAAGAATGTGCTCCACTCCCGGCTCTTCTTTCTTGGTGGTAGGAAGTCCCTCTACTCTCTGCTTGTGTCTCTCTTTTATAACTCAAAGGAGATTGACTCAAGATACAATCTAATCCTGTAGATTGTGTCCTGCCTCATTAACATAAATGCCTCTAATCCTGCCTCATCAACATCATAGAGGTTAGGTTTTACAACACATAGGATTATTACATAAGATCACAAAATGGAGGACAACCACATAATACTGGGAATCATAGCCTACCCAAGTCAACACACGTTTTTTGGGGATAAAATTCAATCCATAATACATTCCTTTAAAAAAGTCCCATATAAATTTAAGATAATACTAAAAATTAGAAGAGTGTCATTTCAATAATATAGAATCACATCTGTAGCTAGAATTCTGCAGTTAGGTAAGTAAATAAGTTTTATTATAAGTATTACATAAAAGGAAATATCGTGAAAGCATTCTATCCCTTTCTGTACCCTGATCCTTCTGGAATAAGCAAGATTTAATTTAGTCATAGTCTTAACTGTTGTGTATGTTCATTTTCAACCAGGTCTTAACTACTTGGAGCAAAATATAATATGATAAATAAGCAATTTAATTTAAACAACCTGAAGAGAAAACAAAAACTATTCTTTTCTTCAAGGCCAGTGAAACCACCGCAAACACAAGGGCTATAATCTAAGTCATCTTCTAGCTAGTTCATGGCTAGAAGCTCACTTGAGGTCACTAAGATTTCATCAAAGCATCACAAAATAATTCTTCCAAACATTACAGAGAACTTACTTACAAAGCTGTTTTCAAGAGTAGTTAGCATTTGTGAATCATTGGATCTCTATGCGAATGATCCTTTATCTGGGCATTCTATTCATAAAGATATCCAATACTATATATCAAAACAAGAAATTTCAGTATTAAAATGATGGCTCCAGGAGAATATGTAAGAGTTTCTGGTTCAGTCAAAGAAAGGGAAAATAAAGTTATTTAAAGGATAGCCCGAAATTAATGCATGTAATTCATTTCTTTCCCCCACCCCTCTCATGCATGTTATCTAACATTTGTAAACAATTATGTGAGTGGGAGTTATGAAGAATCATCTTTATACTTGGTAACTCCCACTTGATAAATTTAGATATTTGGGGGGGGCCCACGCCCACAGTAATTATCATTTCAATTTTTCTAGCACACCCATCCAGCTTGATCTTATTTCTTCTATTTCCTCCCTCCATAATAAGAATATTAATGTCAAAGTTTAAAGAAAACTAACAAAAAAAATTGGTGCACTTAACCTTTAGGTTAAGTCCTTTTTCTCATGCAAATTTTTTGCACTTGATCTGAGGTAGATAAGCCTTCTTGGAGTCCTAATTTTGATGTTGATGACTTAATTAACTACAATTTAAGATGCTTATACAGGAAAAATAAAAGAGGTCTTAGCAAACCCATCTGAAAGTCTAGACTTCATGCTCTGCTTTTCAGAGTGTGCTTGCTACTTACATCAATATTATTTCCTTTATTATTGGTGGAGAAGTGAAATAAACTGATGTCTGACTTTGGCATATAGCAGAGTAAATTAGAATCATGGGATTTTAGAATTGGACATGTCAGAGAACCCAGCCTTCCTCATTTTCAGAGGAGGAATGTGATGTTTAGTCTGGAATCCACCTCTCCTGGTATGGTATCAGAAACAGCACTCCATTTAGAACCTGGGTTTCCTGTTTTCAGACCACAAAGTCTAACTCTCTTCCTGAAATCACAAAAACAATCTGCCCCATTTTTCTCTATGTGCTGGGGAAAGCTGTTGACCAGTCATGAAAAGGAAAAAAAAAAAAAAGAAAGAAAGAAAACATACCAAAAAAATCCTTCCCAAAGCCCAGATGGGAAAACTTAGGGTGATTGAAGCAGCCTTATAAAGCACCGTGGTCTCCTCTGTTGGTGAAGCTTTTATTCTGAACTGTCAGCAGTAGCTGTGGATGAGGTCAGGAGACACCAAACTCCCGGTTCTCTTATGGTTATTTTAATTTCAATTCCTTTTCCCCACCCTTTCTGGACAGGTGCCAATTGTTCTAGAGCGCCTCTCCTTATTCCAATCTTAATCCCCTCTTCTCTTTTTCTATTAACTTATTACTTCCTATCCTTTTAGCCTTCCCTAACTCTCCCTCTTCCTTCACTCTTCAAGTTTCAAATGAGTTACTGAGAGAGGAACGTGATTGGGGCTAGAGAATATGGACAGGTTCAAGACTAAATTGAATAGGGCTAGTGAATAGAGTACAAGTATAGGCCATTTTTCTTGTGCCTACACCTAATTCATGCACAGATAATGATAAAATGTTTTTGCCTGTCTTTTAGAATACCACTTTGTTAGATGGCAGCAACTATGCTTCAGCTATTTCTGTATAAAGCATAGAAGCTTTGTGTCACACTAGTAACATAAGACATCTGGTGGTACCATCCTAATACTGATCATGATGATGATGATGACCATGCTCGTGATATGATGATGAGGATAGTAAATCTGAGAGCAATACTGGGGGATACTTTTTTATATTTTTAGAACTGAGGTATATTTGCTTCTGTTACATAATTTGACACCAAATCATACTTGTTGCTGTCGAGCCAATTCCTACTCATGTTGACCCCATGTGTTACAGAGTAGAATTGTGCTCCATAGAGTTTTCAAGGCTATGACCTTTGGAAACAAATTGCCAGGACTTTCTTCCTAGGCGCCTCTGGGTAGGTTCTAACCACAAACCTTTCAGTTAGTAGCTAAGCACTTAACCATTTGTGCCACTCAGGGACTCCTAACACCAAATCATAATGAATTCATAAACAAACAAACAAACCATTGCCGTCAAGTCAGTTCCAATTCATAGCAACACTATAGGACAGAGTAGAACTGCCCCATAGGGTTTCCAAGGAGCAGCTGGTAGATTTGAACTGCTGACCTTTGGGTTAGCAGCCGTAGCTCTTAACCACTGCACCAGCAGGGCTTCAGTGGTTCCATAATGAGCAACAATTTAGGGTAAACTTAATGGCAGCTGAGAATTATCCACCCTTTTGTTCATTCTATCTAGTTAATACTGTTAAAACAAAAATGATATTAAGCCAGTAATAGAAATTGATTGAAGTTTATTTGATATATGATTTGCAAACTGAAGCAACATTTCCAACTAGAGTCAAAAATGTTCCAAAGAAGAAAGATCTTTCACAGATTTTTATACTCCAATTTATCACTAGTAATTATACATTGCCATGGAAACAGGGCCGGAATAGAATTAAAGAAACAATTTGTGGTTGTGCAGGATTCCATACAGCATTGTCCTGAAAAACAATTACTGATTTACCTTAGCATAGCTTCCAGTCTGACCTTTGGATTTGCTGCTTGTCAAAACTGATTGCACATAGATAATTCTATAAAGGTAAGATAAAATGTTCATTGCTAATTGAGCTAGACTATTCTTTGATTTATGGAGCCCTGGTGGCGGCGTGGTTAAGAGCTCCACAGCTAACCAAAGGTCTACAGTTCAAATCCACCAGGCGCTCCTTGGAAACCCTACAGGGTAGCTCTACTCTGTCCAATAAGGTCGCTGTGAGTCAAAGTCGACTCTTGGCAATGGATTTTTTTTTTTTTTTTTTTTTATTATTCTTTGACTTGAAGGAGGCCTGGTTGCGCAGTGGTTAAACGCTTGGCTGCTAACCTAAAGGTCAGCGGTTCGAACCCAGCAGCAGCTCTGTGGGACAAAAGTGTGGCTGTCTCCTTCTGTAAAGATTTACAGCCTTGGAAATCTTATGGGGCAGTTCTACTCTGTCCTGTAGGGTCGCCATGAGTCAGAACTGACTCGATGGCAATGGATATTGTTTGACTTAAAAGGTACTTTTAGGAGACCAGTTTCAGCTCAGAGTTTAAGGTTCAAAGATTATCTAATGGTGTTATAATACTGAAAAAAGGTCGTGATACATAAGTGAAGAGGGAGATGGGAAAAGAGGTTTGAAAATATCCTTGTAAGTTCCTTTTTAAGAAGAACAATCCAGTCCAAATTTGACTGAGTCTCATAAATAAGATCAAAACAGTTGCATGCTTTATTCTAAATTATCCAGATGTTTACTGCCGTGATGTGCTTATGAGTTTGAAGGATTTCCAGAAAGATGTCTCTGAAGTCCATGCATCATTAGAAACAACGACCTGCCTTCTAGCTCCAGATTTCTAAATGCCATGCCTTACGCAGTTCTACACAACATGTTAGAGGAAATAAGAGAGGAAAATGATACATTTGAGCTGTTTCAGAAAGTGCGACAACCATTTTATCTGAGAGCAATTAAGAAAGACTTTGTGACTATCCCTGCATTATCTGGAATACTTGACATCCAAACAAAGGCAAAGCATGTGACTCTACTTAAAGGGGCTGGAAGTCTTCCAGTGGCTTGGGAGGGAGTGCTTCCACAGACTTTACATGGCCAGACCTTGCTGTGGTGAGATAGTAGCTTCCCCCTGCCCCCAAGTATATAATAATATTTTATCTTAGTATTTCATAAAAATAGCAGTTTTCAGTTTTTTTTTTTTTTTTTAAATAAAAGCTATTCTACCCTTATGGGTCTATGTCAGGACCTGCATAGACTAGAATCCAACAACTGATTTAGACTGGGAATTAAATGTATTACTTGATTATAATTATGAGGCTTATGGTTCTGGCAACTATAAAATGATAACCAAAGTCCAGTCTTAATGTAAACAATTTAGTCTGAAATCAGACTAATTATCTGATTTTTGCTTTATTGATGAGGAAAACTATAAACGCAATTTTCAGGTAAACTATCTGAAACAGGAAATACAAAAATTAAAAAGCAAAATGAATAAATAATACTTAAAAGGAAACATGAATTTTGAAATTTTGGATTAGTATTAATTCAGTTCTGGGATCTTGTTCAGAATTCTTCTCATTTTATTCCAAGCTAGTTTGATATCGCAGTAAAACATGGGAACAAAGTTGAATTCAGTATGGTAATTTTGCATTCCAAAAAAGAAAACTTAACAGTAGGACTTTTTAGATAGACTATACTGTGTGTATGGGGACAGAAGGGCATCTAAAACCGACTTTGATTGGTTTTATTCAGCTTGCTTCCTGGAAGGTGAAACACAAAAAAAATATACTCCCTGTCCCCACTGCCCCCACCAGATCTCACGCCTCTAGATCTCAATTCTGTTAACGTGAAAGGTCACATTCCTTGTCAGTGGAGGGGAAATGAGGAGGCAACCTGAAAATCCCCACAAATATATCTGGAATGGCTCAAATCAGCTCTTAAAAGGATCTGGATCGTCTTCTTCTTAACTTTTAAAATTGATAATAGCCCTTGGCTCATGTACAGAGTTGAACTTACTTTTTAACAATCAAAGCAATGTAAAAAGCTTTGCTTTTTAGAGTTATTTGGTAGAATTCAAAGAAAAGGACCCAGTGGATGAACACCTTGCATCTAATTCATATTATTATTATTATTATTATTTTTTAGCAAAATGCTTTGACACTACAAAAACATTCTCTACGTCCCCGGAAATTAAAAGTAGATTTTCCATGCCTCCACCGTCTCCCCCAAAAAATGCCTAGGTAAATCAATGTTAATGACTGCATATAAAGACTGATTTCAGGGTTAAGGAAATAAGCAATGAATATGAATTGCAACTTAACAGTTTTTTTAAAAGAAGGAAGAATAGAACATATTTCGAGTGATTTGTGTAATATGAAGTGAAAGAAGTCAAGATGGACCAGTGGGATGGACAATGAAGATAAGATTGAATGAGACCTATCTTAAAAAAAAAAAGAACCAAGAATGATATTAACTTATAATGTGAAAGACAAGCCAAACAGAATGTACATCAGCTGTCAGATTGCTTCATTCCTTTAGAGCAGTTGTTCATCTGAAAATAGCTGTCAAATGAGAAAGGATGACTACAAAAGGATTAGACACCATAGGCGTTTCTACACTCCCTAGCACTCCAGCTTAATTATGACAGAACAGCAAGAGTTTTAGAGGAAGTAAACTATAGAATATTAAATAATGTTAGAAAGGATCTAATCTATATTAATGCGAAGAAGGATTTTTATTGATACCATTTCCATGGATTTCCTTCATGATGGCTGATGCTTGCTGTTTCCTTTGCTTCACCATGGTATTATGGGATAGCATGGTTTTTTGTTCCCTGTTAAAAATCAAGGAACATTATTGAGGTGATATGAGGAACTCATTTGGAGTATTTTATAATCACCCTCTTGAGAGAGAGCATCTTTGTGCTTTAGGAAGAATTTATTGTTGCATTTTACACAAAGATTTTTATTTGCACTCCTTGTCTAGGGACAGAGCTTGCTATTCATTCATAGGCAACATCACAGTGAACATAGGCTGATACTCGGAGTTTCAGACCCACTCCTATCTGTACATCAACACGAAGATCATCAGGCAGTAAGAAACAGTGAAATAGCTGGCCTCCTTTGCCCCTCCCGCTCTCTTTTCCACATTTATATTAATTTGTCACTGTTTCCTAGTTCTTGCTGGTCTTCATTTGTACCAGCATCACAGTATGTCACTTCCAGCAAGTGTAAGAATAAAGAAAAGACACCAGATTAAACTAGAATTCTTTGGTGGTGGCATTTTAATACTGGCACCAACAGCTGCCCTTTAAAGAAAAGAATGCCCATTTTCTGAGTCCCAACTCTGAACCTCCTTGGACAACTGACTAATAAAACATTTTAGGAAACATTATACTCACCTTACTTTTATACCTTGCTTTTCAGCAGGGATGAATCCCAATTTGTGTAGGAAAGACTCCGGAGATGGAAAATGGATGGCGCTTGGGCCTGATTGTTTTTATCCTTGAGCCTGGGACGGCATGGTCCCTAGATCTGACTCAAACTGGGGACTGGGCCTTTCTGAAAAGACTGGCATCCAGCTGACATCAACTGACTATATATAGCACCAAATACTTCAACTACTCATATCTTCCTGGCGAAAGAAAGGAATAAAGATTAGATTCTCTCCATTGCATTTCTAATTTGTGAGGTGGTTAAATGAAATGATCATTCATTGGATATACAATAGGTTTTTATTGAGCACCTTTTGTTTGAAGAGATAGTAGCTATAAGTGATTTAAAAGTTATTAAAAGATATAGCTCTATGCTCTTGACAGTTGAATTGAGGAGGCAATAGACACACGCATCAATTAGAACAGAATAGCACTAGGTAAACAAGATCCCTCGGTGACACAAATAGTTTGTGATAGACTACTAACCTAAAGGTTGATAGTTCGAAACCATGGAGGAAAGGTCTGATGATTTTCCATAGAAATTATAGTCAGGAAAACCCTACAGAGCAGTTCTACTTTGTAACACATGAAGTTACCATGAGTTGGAAACGACTTGATGGCAATAGGTTTGGTTTTGTTGATTTGGTATTAAGTAAGATTATTAATAATTAAAATGAACAGCATGGAAAGTAATTTCTATGGAGTTTCAAGAAGAAAGAAAGCAATGTGGGTTGGATCATTAAAGCCAGACCTTAAGCAGGAGTGAGAATTTCTGCTAGGTTCAGAAAAATGGGTAATATTTGAAGAAGAATGAATGGGTAATATTCTGAAGAAGAATTGATGCCTTTGAATTATGGTGTTGGCAAAGAATATTGAATATACCATGGACTGCCAAAAGAACAAACAAATCTGTCTTGGAAGAAGTACAACTAGAATGCTCCTTAGAAGCCCAATGGTGAGACTATGTCTCATATACTTTGGATATGTTATAAGGAAGGACCAGCCCCTGGAGAAGGACATCATGCTTGGTAAAGTAGAGGGTCAGCGAAAAAGAGGAAGACCCTCAACAAGATGGATTAACACAGTGGCTGCAACAATAGGCTCAAATATAGCAACGATTGTGAGGATGGCACAGGACCTGGCAGTGTTTTGTTCTGTTGTACATAGGATCGCTATGAGTCAGAACCAACTCGACAGCACCTAACAACAACAACAAAGGGTAATGACAGGTATTTTGAAATTAGACATTTGAGCCATGAACCTATCTGAGTGAAAACTTAGACTCATAAATGGGTTATGTTTGCTGAAGAGACTCAAGTCGACCAGCTCTATAAGGTCTGGAGCCAAAAATTCCTATTGGGGGTATGCTAGGATAAGAGATTTGAAAGGTAGTCCACTTTGGCCCCTTTGATGGTCTTTGGACACAGAAGCATGTTCCCATCTCTGGGCTTGTGCTTTTACTATTTCCCACTTCCTGAAACACGCTTTCCCCTACCCACATAGCATCCCCTCATGCATTCAGGAGTCAACTCTCAATTCCTCATAAAGTATTTCCCTGATCATCCTGTCTAAAATGTCACACTGTGCCAATGTCTATTCCCTTACTCTGCTTCATTTTTCTTCATACTTTTGTATATTAGTTAAGATTAAGGTCAAATGGGAGTGACAGAAAAACTGCAAAAACAGTAGATTGTTTCTCTCTCACATAAACTTAGTCCAGAGGTAAGCAACCCTGGGTCGGTGGAGGATGACATAATCATCAGGGGCTCAGTCACCTTCTTTTTGCTCAATTATCCTTAACATGCAGAACCCTTGGACCTAAATGGCTGGTCCAGCTCCAGTCAGCATGCTCACATTCCAACCAGCTGGAAAAAGGAAAGAAATGAGCAAGGCACACTGTCTCCCTTTAAGAACACATCCTGATAATAAGTAGTCATACCTCTTCTGCTTACATTCCATTGGCCCATTGGCTATATAACTTAGTTATATAGCCATAAATAGCCCAAGAGAGTTGGGAAATGTAGTTTCTATTCTGGGTGGCCATTTGCCCAATTAAAATTAAGGGGTTAACTTTCTGGAGAAGGAAATAATGGTTACTGGGTAACATCTCAGTTTTTACAAGAACCTGACGTTATCTATCATCTATCTCCTTATATAATCTATCTGGTATCTTTGTTTTTTTTCTACTAAAACATTAATAATATGAAGACTTGTTCTTTGTATGTTTAGCACCTAGAACCATGCTGGTAAATGCTTATTGTTGTTAGCCACCATCAAGTCGGCCACCAATTCATGGCGACCCCATGTACAGTGGAACAAAATGCTGATCCTGCACCATCTCCATGATCTGTTGCAGATCAGACCCTTGTGATCCATAGGGTTTTCATTGGCCGATTTTTGGAAGTAAATCATCAGGCCTGTCTTCCTAAGGCACTCAGTACTCATGAATAAAATGAGTGGGTCAGAGGTTAATTGTGGAATGTATTAAAGATTTGGCATGGGTTTGGAATTCTCTTCCTGTTATGTCAAATTCTTGAAGAAAAATAAGATTGTAATAAATGAATAGTCACTTGAATATGGGAAGGTGGTGTCCACTTATGGAGGGAGTTAGATTGTATGAAATTGAAATAGATTATACATTTTGGTGCCTGATCATAGTATTGATAGTACAGGGTAGTAGATGGTAGGTTTAAGATGACTTTCTGTACTTGCTTCTGAGCAGATATTTGTCTTGAATTTGTTAGTTAGTTACTAATGAGAAACCATTTAACCAAAGTCAATGTATTTAAATTCCCTCTCAAGATCCCTTAGATATAGACACATAGAGATAAGGACATTTTACAATTTTAGACTTTCCCAATATTTAGTAAAAGTTTAATAAATATTAATTGTTCCTTTTGCTATTATTATTCCTGAATTATGAAAGGATTTAGAAATTCAGAACAATCAACTGCTTTATTCAGTAAAAAATAAAAATATATTCAGAAATCGTATTTGGTCATCTTCATATGTTTTCTTTCATCTTATGTTATGTACAGTTCTAAAGGTTGAAATAGTGTCTTTAGTAGACCATAAATTCCTATGTTAATTTTTGTTTCCAAAATGAAAGGAGATATTTTTAAAGTTTTAAAGAATGCAAGATCTTCCTTGTTTTTGTCTATTTTTCAAATATCTTATACTTTAAAATTGTTTTGCCTTATTTTTAAAGCTCATTGATATATATTCCTGCTAGCTTTCTAGTTTCTAAGTAATTTGTTCAGAACAAAAGTTGAGAACAAATCATTGGTATTGTAGTTTTAAGACAGTTGTATACTCTCCATGTGTTTCATGACACAAATGTTGAACTTTAAACAGAACTTTAGTGGTTGTTTTTAAAGCATTTTCAGGTGGTCTGAAAGCCAATGCATTTTAATTTTTAATTGATTCATAGTTAACACATTTCTGTTTCATCTGCACATAGATCTGGCCCTAGACAAAATTAAGACTTTACCCGAATTTGTCATATTACAATCTCCCTTTGTCTTCAGCCCCCACCAGCCCACCCTCAGAACTGCTCTACTACCTCAGGGACTCAATTCCTACCCTGTCCTACTAATCATTCCTGTCCTTGAGGCTTTTTCCTAACCCTAATTTAAGCCACGTAGTACTTTATCAGGAGCGCTGGTAACTCAACGGTTAAGAGCTCAGCTGCTACAGAAAGGTTGGCAGTTCGAACCCACCCAACGGCTCTGTGGGAGAAAGGCCTGGTGATCTGCTTCTATAAAGAAATCTGTCAAGAAAACCCTGTGGGGCCGTTCTACTCTGTGAGTTGGAATCAACTCCACAGCACCCAGCAACAGTACTTTATCTTTCTCAAGGCCCTGCGTATTTAAACTAATTGGTGCTAGAGAGGAAAGATGAAGCTACTCATTGGTGGTTCAGTGGTAGAATTTTTGCTTTCTCATGTGCAGCCGCCACTTGTTTGTCAGTGGTAGCTTGTGTGTTGCTACAAGGTTGAACAGGTTACAATGGAGCTTCCAGACTAAGACGGACTAGGATGAAGAGACTGAAGATCAACTTCCAAAAACCAGCCAATGAAAACCCTAAGGATCACAATAGCCAGTTCACAACCTATCATGGGGATGGTGCAGGACTGGGCAACATTTTATTTTATTGTGCGTGGGTAACTAAGAATTGGGGCCAGCTAGATGGCAGCTAACAACGACATCCAAAAATAATGGTAGAACTTTGTGCATTGGGAGGTCAGTGAGGAGGAAGTTTTTGGCAGCATTTTTCACTACCCCTGTAACCACATTATTCTCTCTGCTGGGGCTAGCCACAGTTGCATTTCCAGCTCTTTCACTATTTGCTAAAGGAGAAAAAAAGATTAAATATGGTAAATTTTGCTGCCATATTACTGCCTAATAAAAATCCACACCATAGAGACCCACGGAAAGCGGCCTTATTTAGCCAATGGTAAACATGAGCACTTTAGCCAAGTGGTAAACAAGGTCTACAATGACCTTCTAACTGGGTGTTTGTTTTTAATTCTGTGTTTCTCCTTGTCCCATTTATAGTCTATATTAGGTGGCTGTGGGCAGTTAGAGATTAGGACAAGATCCAGGGAGGCCCAGGATGTGGGAACTGGCTGTCTGCTAGGTGGGCAGACAACACATCATCCTCATTGAGCTTTAGCTCTGGACTGATACACAGATAACCCAAACAGGGCAGCTGCCAAGCCAGCGTTGAGTGGTAAATCTGAGGACAATCAGTTCTTTACCAGCCTTCAGGGGTTCAGATATGGTACTAACTCTGGGAGAAAATAATCTGTTTGGTGACAAATGTGGCGTAAACTACTCATAGTTGGTAAGGCTGTCTATGGAAGCATGAGTTTTGGTTTGTGCCAAAAGCCCTTTGCTTTCTCCTTAATGGCTAACTGGCTTGCTGTGTTTTCCATATTTTTTTGTTTTATTTTTTTATCAGTCAAACAATTTAATAGAGTGGCTGTACAATTTTATGTTCCAACCAGCAATGTACTTGTGACCCACTTTCTCCATATCTACACCAGGATTTGGTGCTGTTAATATTTTTTGTTTTCACCATTCTGTTAGGTGTGCACTGATAGCTCATTGTGATTTTAATTTCCCAAATGGCTAATAATGTTGAACAATTTTTTGCGTACTTATTTACTTTTGCATATCTTCATCAGTGAAATGTTTGTTTATGTGTATTTTTTAGTTGGATTGCTTGGTATTTTTACTATTCAGCTTTGAAAGTTCTATAGATATTCCAGAAACCAGCTCTTTCTCTGATTTATGGTTTGTAAATACTTTCTCCCCATTTGTAGGTAGACTTGTCATTCTCTGTTTTTTCCCTAGATTTTATTTAGTTTGTTGTTGTTGAGAATATACACAGCAAAACATACACCAATTCAACAATTTCTACATGTACAATTCAGTGACATTGATTACATTCCTCAAGTTGTACACCATTCTTAATTTCCTTTTCTAAGTTGTTCCTCCCTCATTAACATAAATTCACTGTGCCTTAGAGTTCCTGTCTAATCTTTCAAGTTGCTGCTGTCAATTTGATCCCAAATAGATAGTTCTTAAAAGAGCATAATGCTCAAGGCAGGCATTTTTTACTAGTTAAGCTAAACTATTGTTTGGTTTTAAGATGACTTTAAGGGATATTTTTGGTTTAAGGTTTAAAGACTATCTCATGGCAATAGTTTCAAGGGTTCATCCACCCTCTATGGCTCCAGAAAGTCTAAGGCCCATGAGAATTTGAAATTCTGCTCTGAATTTTCCCCCTTTTGATCAGAATTCTTCTATGAAATCTTTGATCAAAGTGTTCAGTAATGGTAGGTGGGCACCATCCAGTTCTTCTGGTCTCATGGCAAAGGAGGCAGTTGTTCACTGAAGCAATTAGCCACACATTCCATATCCTCCTCCTATTCCTGACTCTCCTTCCTATTCTGTTGCTCCAGGTGAATAGAGACCAATTGCTGTGCCTTGGATGGCTGCTTGCAAGCTTTTAAGACCCCAGCCACTACACAATGAACTAGAAGGTAGAACAGAAACACGAAACACATTATTAGGCCAATTAACTGGGAAGTACTATGAAACCATGACCCTAAACCTCCAAACCAAGGAACTAAATCCTATGAAGTATTTGGTTACACATAGCAGCCTCAGCAGCTGGTCTTTTTTTTTTTTTTTTGTCATTGTAAATATATCTGTCATACAACTTTTGCTAATTCAGCTTTTACAGGTGTACAACTTATTGACAGCAATGACAATAACTGACTGTGTAATAACCTTAATCAATGTGATTTTTCCATCACTGTTAACCCTCTTTTTCCCCTCCCTCCCACCCCTGGTAACCACTAATAACTTTTGGTCTCTACAAAGATTAGACTGGACTGTGGGACATAAAATGATACTCATGAAGAGTGCTTCTTAGCTCAAGTAGATACATGAGACTAAATGGGCAGCTCCTGTCTGGAGGTGAGATGAGAAGGCAGAGAGGGTTAGGAGCTGGTTGAATGGACATGGGAAATCAGGGGTGGGAAGGAGGAGTGTGCTGTCACTATAGGGAGAGCAATTACGGTCACATAACAATGTATGTATATATTTTTGTATAAGAGACTGTCATGGTTTGAGTTATATCCCCCAAAAAATGTGTGTATCAATTTGGCTGGGCCATGATTCCCAGAATTGTGTGGTTGTCCTCCATTTTGTGGTTGTAATTTTATGTTAAAGAGGATTAGGGTGGGATTGTAACACCACCCTCACCCAGATCACATCCCTGATCCAATGTAAAGGGAGTTTCCCTGGGGTGTGGCCTGCACTACCTTTTACCTTACAAGAGATAAAAGGAAAGGGAAGCGAGCAGAGAATAGGGACCTCATACCACCAAGAAAGCAGTGCCAGGAGCAAAGTGCGTCCTTTGGACCCAGGGTCCCTGAGTGGAGAAGCTCCAAGTTCAGGGGAAGACTGATGAGAAGGATCTTCCTCCAGAGCCAACAAAGAGAGAAAGCCTTTCCTTGGAGCTGACGCTCTGAATTTGGACTTTTAGCCTGTGTGGAAATAAATTTCTCTTTGTTAAAACCATCCGCTTGTGGTATTTCTGTTAGAGCAGCACCAGCTGACTAAGAGAAGTTTATTTCCTTACAGTAAAATAGGCTAAAAATCCAAATTCAGGGTGTCAGCTCCAGGTGAAGGCTTTCTCTCTCTGTTGGCCTTCTCATCAATGTTCCCCTAGACTAGGCGCTTCTCCACGCAGGGACCCCTCGTCCAAAGGACTCACTCTGCTCCTGGCACTGCTTTCTTGGTGGTATGAGGTTCCCCTGCCTCTCTGCTCACTTCTGTCTTTTATATCTCAGAAGATTGCCTCAAGACACAATTCAGTCATGTAGATTGAGTACTGCCTTACTAACACAACTGGCCACCCATCCCTCATTAACATCACAGAGGCAGGATTTACAACATATAGGAAAATCACAGAATACCAGGAATCATGGCCCAGCCAAATTGATACACACATTTTTTAGGGGACATAATTCAATCCATGATAGAGACTAACTTGAAACGTAAACTTTCACTTAAACTACAACAATAAAGAAAAAAAAAAAAACAAAAAACTTTGGTCTCTATACATTTGCCTTTTCTTGTCTTTTTATAAAAGTGAGGTTATAAAATATTTGTCCTTTTGTATTTGGCTTATTTTGCTCAGCATAATATCTTCAAGCTCCATCCATATTGTAACATGTATTAAGACTTCGTTCCTCCTACCGTCTGAGGAGCATTTTTTCCATGGTTTTTATTTTCCTATATTGGGGAGGATTCAGTTTACAACTGATCTCTTATCCAGGCCATAGGAAGAAAAGAATAGCTGTAAATAGTGCTGTGGTGATCATCCTACCAGCCAAGGTGGGATAGCACGAGGCAAAATAGATGAGTTTGCAACTGGTCTCCTTACAATAAAGGCCTAAGGGTAACAACAATGGTAAGAGGAACGATTACAGCCACTATTTAGCTAATATACCACCCAACTGTCAGTTTGTTGTACTGTGGTGGCTTGTGTGTTGCTATGATGCTGGAAGCTATGCCGCTGGTATTTCAAATACTAGTAGGGTCACCCATGGTAGACAGGTTTCAGTGTAGCTTCCAGACTAAGACCGACTGGGAAGAAAGGGTTGGTAAACTACTTCCAAAAATTAAACTCAAAAAAACCCAAACCCATTGCTGTCGAGTCAATTCCAACTCATAGTGACTTGAAAATCTTATGGATCACAACAGAATATTGTTAGATATAGTGCTGGAAGAAGAACCCAAACATAACGATGATCATGAAGATGGCGCAGGACTGGGCAATGTTTTATTCTGTTACACATAAAGTCGACATGAGTCAGAGCCAACCGACAGCAACTAACAACAACTTAGTTAATGCTTACTAACCATAGTTGGCACTTGTTTTACAGATGAGAAAACTGAGCTTCTGAGAGACTAAGTCAAATCACCAAAGCATCATACTTGTATGGTACAGAGATGGAATTAAAAATTGGTTCTGTCGGATCTAAAGGCTTTTCAGTTTTTACTATATTGTGCAGAAATTTCTGTTTTCCTTAACTTCTCTGAATATCTCTGTAATGATATCTTCATGACAAAAATAAAGAAGCAGAGTTGAAGATTGTCAGAATAATTATTTCAGTGTGGCTCCTTACTGATTTCCTTTGGAATTTAGCATCCTGACACTAGGTTTATTTTGGCCAAGGTATTTTTTAACTTACCACATTTGCGGCTGTTTTCCAACTAATGTTTTTCTGGTTTGCAAACTTCTAGAGTTCCTCATGGTGTCTATTCTCAGGGTGCTTTTCTTTCCTTCAGCTGTGCAAATACTAAGGTTATTAAAATGCTGAACATAAACAAATGGAAACATGTGCCATTTGCTGTGCAGACCTCTCCTTCCTTTCCTGGCCTGAGTACCACACCATCACAAACACACTTACCACCTTCATTGCCAAAAATAAGTATCAAATCCAACCCTATCAAAATACTCAGTTTATGTGTAAGCCCCATGTTTTTACTCGTCTTCTTTTTTAAACTTATTTCTTTTACTTAAGCACTTCCTGCTAGACTCTTAAATTGAGCCTTAGGGTAAGTTGGGGAGAAAACAGCGGAGCCTAAAGACCGGCTTGTCAAGGACAGACTCTAACGTAATAGGGTTAGGAACTTGGAAAGAAATAGTTTTATATGATGTAATATTAAGAAACAAGTGGCCAAAGGAAACCCGCAAATCATTTTTTTTTCCTTTGCTTGCAGAATCCCAGCATTTATTCAGAATTTGTCACATTTCCTTTCACAATTCTAGCCAAGCTGTATTTTTCCTATAGCTTGTTGAAACATTTTCTATGACAGTTATCTCACCTGCAAGAAAATCTACCCCTTCTCTTACATACAAACTTAGCATTTAAAAGTTCATTAAATAAATTATGAGGATTTTTAAAAAGAAATGTATGGTCCAGAGATTTAGTGATGGAAGCTGGACCTCACAGCCATGTATCATACGTCAGAGCATCTGTAAAGTGATTATAAAATAAGGATAATCATCGTATTGATTTTATGAGGCTGTTGCATGGCTTAAATAAGCGAATTTGGCACAGTGCTTAATACCAACCAACCCCCTGCCGACAAATCAATTCTGAGTCATAGTGACCCTATAGGGTTTCCAAGGGCTGTAAACCTCTATGGAAGCAGACTGCCACATCTTTCTCCCATGGAGCCTCTGGTGGTTTCCAACCACCAACCTTTCAGTTAGCAGTCGATCGCTTTAATCACCGTGCCACCAAGGCTCCTAGACATTGCCTGGCATATATTAGGTGTGTAATAAATGTTAACCATTATTATTATTCTATTATTGTCATCAAAAATATAACTTTAGTATAATCATGTGAAGGATTATATCATTAAAATATACGACGTCACTGTCATGGATTGAATTATGTCCCCCCAAAAATGTGTGTATCAGTTTGGCTGGGCCATGATTCCTGGTACTGTGTGATTTTCCTATATGTTGTAAATCCTGCCTCTATGATGTTAATGAGGGAGGATGGCTGGCAGTTGTGTTAGTAAGGCAGGACTCAGTCTACAAGATTGGATTGTATCCTGAGGCAATGTCTTGAGATATAAAAGACAGAAGTGAGCAGTGAGACAGGGGGACCTCACACCATCAAGATAGCAGTGCCGGGAGCAGAGCGCATCCTTTGGACCAGGGTCCCTGCACAGAGAAGCTCCTAGTCTGGGGAACACTGAAGAGAAGAAGGCTGACCAAGAGAAAAAGCCTTCCTCTGGAGCTGACACCCTAAATTTGGACTTTCAGCTTACTTTGTCTGTGAGGAAATAAACTTCTCTTCGTTAAAACCATCCACTTGTGGTATTTCTGTTATAGCAGCACTAGATGACTAAGACAGTTACTCTAAATAATAATGGCTTGATCTTCATTTACAGATGAGGACAGAGAGGTTCATGTGAGGGTCACACAAGTAGAAAAAAATAGAATGGTTCCTTAATTGGAGAAAGACCTGGATATAACTTGAGTGGTGTCAATTCATATATGATTAGAAGAGAGATTGCTAAGAAATAAAGCATCCAGAAATGAACAGTGAAGGGGCTGGTGTACTTGATTAGCGGACATCACATGTGGGGATGATTTATCAGTGTACCAGAACCTAATGTCATTAACAAAATCTGCATTGTGTAAAATCTGTGTTGTCCTCATTCTGATCCTATGCTCACCATACAAACTTCCACTAATCTACTGATGCACCATGTAATTTGCCTGAATCCCAACTCACCTATTTTTTTCCTCATTAAACTATGCTACATTGTAAGAGTAAAAATTTGGTGACTACTAAATGTTTGCTGAATAAATGACTGAGTTAATAAGAAAAAGTAAAAAGGAAAAAGAACCAGGAGAGCAAAGTTCAAGAGGAAAGACAATTTTAAGGCACTGTCAAATTCTGCACAGAGGTCACAGAGAATGACATATGGAAAAGGTCATTGGATTTGGCAAGAAGTAGGCCATTGGCAGAATTTAGAGACACTTTAGTAACAAGGTGGTTACAGAACCCAGATAGAAAGGATTTAAGACAAGAATGAGTGGATAGAAAATGTAGGCATCATATGGAAACTATGCATATGAAAGGACTGATCGAGAACTAAAGGGGAGAGCTCATTTGTTAGAAAGGAAAGCAAGTTGAGTGTGTGTATTTTGAAAGACGAAACTTGAACTTATTTGGAGATAAATGAGAAACAATACTAATGTATAAAACAACAAAAATTCTGATAATTTCAGATTTGAGATGGTATACTTCCAGATAGGTGTGAGTCTATGATGGTCAGTCAATGGAAAGAAATCTTCATAGAAAGGAATTACGTGACACCCAAAGTTCAGTAGGAAGTGTGTGTTGAGGTTTGGCATCAGGGACAAGTGGTGGCCCACCAGGAGGTATTTCAGTATGCTATCACCAGTATAAATTTACCAGGGACATGGATCTGGGCAGGTCTAGAAATGCCAATTTCCCTAAATCATTAGCTTTAGAGAAGCTGTGCCCTCATCAGTTCATTGGAACTGGTTTTGAGGAAGTCACAAGTGGACCTCCTAAATGCCTGATCCTGATCTCTCTCCTGGTCTTTGTTATTGTACTTACAAATTACTACTAGAACCTCCATTTTTGTGTCCTACAAACAGCTCAACACTTACATGTCCCAAACTCGGCTTATTATCGTTCCTCTCAAATATGTTCTTCATTCCAAATATGGCATCACCACCCACAAGCTGACCAAGCCAGGAATCATTCTAGAATCCTCTGTAAGGCATCCTAGAATCTCCTTCCCTCCTTTTCCCCCTTACAGTCTAATCAAGCACTTACTTAAGTCACTTTCAGTCTGAGGGAGTGGATGTCTACCTCAATTCCACCCCTCTCAACCAAAGGAAAACCAAAACCAAACCAGTTGCCATTGAGTTGATTCCAACTCATAACTACCCTAAAGTAAAGGGAGATAATAATCTGATTTTTTAGATGTCAAAACACAAATCTGGCCAAGCTGGATAATGACCATGATCAACATGTTGAGAGTTTGTACAACAACAAGGTGCTGCTTCTATTCTTTGCTGTTACAAGCATGCAGCAACTGTATTCCCAGTCTTCTTGCTCTTCTCTCCTATTTTTCCTTTTATACAGACTAGACTATATTAAAGATGTTTGAGCTTGGGACTGGGAGGTTCCAGGCAGCCAAAGTTTTGCTAGCGATAGTTTTTTCACTATGCCTGGTGAGTTCTGTTACTTAGAGAGTCTCTACTGATTTTTCTACTGCCTCTTTCTTACAAATATTTCCACCTTCTTGAAACCTTTCTTGGCCTTCCCAAGTAGAGTTTGACTTGAACCCCGGGCTGCTCGCTTTTCTAGGCTTTCTTTGTGTTATGTTTATATATTCAGTACATCTATTATTGCACTCAATCTGTGTTCTTACAATGCTCTAAAATTTTATTCCCTGGTATATTGAGTCACTTTGTAGCCCCAGTGCTTACAGTAGTGCTGACATATTGTAGACATGTAACAAATATTTGTTGAAAAGCATAGCGTAATGCTTGGCACATAAGAGGAATATAATGTATATTAGTTCCCTTCACCACTCATAAGTTACCTTTCCATTTTCCATTGTTATCACCTGATCCCATGATATGCAGTGGTGAGGAAAGGAGTGGTGGTGGTTAGGGAGTCTTTAACTATCTTATTTTGTGTCAGTCCTCTTGAAGCTGAAATGGTGTGCATGCTATGCAAACACAGCTTCAACATACCTCAAATAAACACATATCTTAAGTCAAAAATGCATCTTCAATATGCCCTCTTTCTTGAAATGCTTTCTTCCTTAATTCCAGTAAACCATATATTCCTGATTTTCCTCTTCTGCTCCTTCTCAGTTCATTCATTCATCAAGTATTTATTGAGCAACTATAATACACTAGATATTATTCTAGGCACTAAACAGTTAAAAAAAATTCTCATCCCGTGGAGCTTACATTCTAGTGATAGAGAAAGACACTGAACCAGATAAATAAGAAAAATATTCTGAATGTTAGTTAATGATAAGTACTAAGAAAAATTAATAAAGCAAGTGTGATGGTTAAGGTTATGTGTCAACTTGACTAGGCCCTGATTCTCAGTGATTTGGCAAATATTATGGAAGTACATAATATGGCAAAAGAAAGGGATGAGCTCAAAGCTTCAGAGTCACAGCTCAACTGCTGCATAGAAGACCCAAAAGTTAGCACTTGTGCCCTGAAAGAAAGCCTTATTTCTTGTAGTAATAGAGCTGATATTGCTGAAAACCAAGCCCAAAGTCTTATCATAAGAATGGCTGAATTAAAACACCAATTGAATTCCCAACCTCAAATGGTATCTGAAGTTAAAGTGAGGGCATTGATTGAGAAGAAACAGCATCCTGAAACTTGGGATGGGGACATTTGGGCAGATAATCAAGAAGCTGGGGACACTGAACCTCTAAATTCCATAGAATCACTCTTGCTAACAGAACCATGCGTCTTACATCTGAAGAGATTAATCCATCTTTGTCTGCTAAGCCACCCTCCATATTAAAACCGTTATCCCTTTCACCATTATCTGATGAGATTAACCCAGCTGTGTGCTAGACTTAAGTCCCAGAGCACCCAAGAGGTGAAGTACAAAGTGTGACCCAGGAGGAGGTACACTACACTCCAAAAGAACTGCTTGATTTTTCTAATATATACCAACAGAAACCTGGGAAATATGTGTAGAAGTGGCTATTACAGGTGTGGGCTCTTAAGGGTGCAAAGAACTTAAAGTTGGATCAGTCTGAGTTTATTGATATGGGCCCACTAAGCACAGAGTCTTCATTCAATGTTTCAGCTCGAGAGGTTAGAAAAGGATCTAATAGTCTATTTGGTTGGTTCACTGAAGCATGGATTAAGTGGTGGCCTGCACTAAATCAAGCTGAAATGCCAGGCCTGCCTAGAAGAAGATATCCAAGGGCTTATGGAAATTGGCATGTTACAGTGGATTTATCAGGTTGGACCCACAAATCCACTCATGGAGTACACAAAGGACACACCTTTTCCCACAACTATGAGGAACAAATTTGTGAAGGGAGCCTTGAAGACTACTGTGATGGCTATTTTATGTAAGTCAGATTTGACAGTGGCAACTGCTCTAATTGAATTAGGACAATGGAGCTAATTGGACCCTGTGGTGGTAGGGGCCAAGTGGTGACACTTAATTGACAAAGACAAGGTGGGCATGGTTACTATATTAGACAGCAGAGTCAAAACAGTAATAATCAGAATGGTCTTACTCATGGACTTACGATGTTGGCTACTTAGTCATAGTGTCCCTAGAAGTGAAAAAATAGATGGGAAATCTACTAGATATTTACTTGAACGGTATAAGCAGAAGAATTCAAGATCAAGTGAACTGCAGTCTAACTTGAATTACTAGACTAGAGAGTCATAGCCCCTCAATCACTTCCCAGACTTGAGCCAGTTCATAGGCCCACAATCCCTTGAATGAAGGCGAGGTCAGGGCCCCTTGAGGAGGGACCCCACTACACTGCCAAAAATTCATACTGTTAATCTTTCTCCCAGCCTTCCCCAAAGGGATATATGGCCTTTTACGAGAGTGACAGTTCATTGGGAAAAAGGAAATAATCAGACTTTTTGGGGATTACTGGATACTGGCTCTGAACTGACACTAATTTCAGGAGACTCAGAATATCACTGTGGTCCACCAGCCAGAATAGGAGTGTATGGAGGTCAGGTTATTAATGAAGTCTTAGCTCAGTTTCAGTTCACAGAGGGTCCAGAGGGTCGCCGAACCTATCCTGTAGTGATTTCCCCAGTTCCTGAATGCATGATCAGAATAGATACACTCAGCAACTGGCAAAATCCCCTCATTAGATCCCTGACATGTGGATATAAGTAAGTATGGTAGGAAGAACCAAATGGAAGCCATTAGAATTACTCCTACATAGGAAAATAGTAAACCAAAAGCCATGCTACATTCCTGGAGGAATTGTAGAGATTTGTGCCAACATAAAGACCTTGAGAATGCAGGGATGAAGATTCCCACCACATCCATGTTAAAATCACCTTTTGGCCTGTGCAAAAAAACCAATGGATCTTGGAGAATGACAGTGAATACTGGAAACTTAACCAAGTGGTGACTTCAATTGTAGCTGCTATTCCAGATATGGTTTCATCATTTGAGCAAATTAGTACATCTCCTGGTACCTTGTTTTTGTTAGGTGCCATTGAGTTGCTTCCGACTCATAGCGACCCTATGCAAAACAAAAGAAAACACTGCCTGGTCCTGCACCATCCTCACAATTGTTGCTATGCTTGAGCCCATTGTTGCAGCAGCTGTGTCAATCAATCTCGTTGAGGTTCTTCCTCTTTTTTGCTAACCCTCTACTTTACCAAGCGTGGTATCTTTCTCCAGGGACTGATCCCTCCTGATAACATGTCCAAAGTATGTGAGATGTAGTCTCACCATCTTTGCTTCTAAGCAACATTCTGGTTGTACTTCTTCCAAGACAGGTTTATTGGTTCTTTTGGTAGTCCATGGTATATTCAATATTCTTCACCAATACCACAATTCTTCTTTGGCCTTCCTTATTCATTGTCCAGCTTTTGCATGCATATGAGGAGATTGAAAATACCAAGGCTTGGGTCAGGTACACCTTAGTCTTGAGGGTGACATCTTTGCTTTTCAACACTTTAAAGAGATCTCTTGCAGCTAATTTGCCCAATGCAATGTCTCCTTTGATTTCTTGACTGCTTCTTCATGGGTGTTGATTGTGGATCCAAGTAAAATGAAATCCTTGACAGCCTCAATTTTTTTTTCTGTTAATCATGATGCTGCTTATTGGCCCAGTTGTGAGCATTTTTTGTTTCTTCATGTTGAAGTGTAATCCTTACTGAAGGCTGTGGTCTTTGATCTTCATCAGTAAGTGCTTCAAGTCTTCTTCACTTTCAGCAAGCGAGGTTGTGTCATCTGCATGATGTAGGTTGTTAATGAATCTTCCTCCAATCCTGATGCCCCATTATTCTTATATAGTCCAGCTTCTCAGATTATCTGCTCAGCATATAGATTGAATAAGTATAGTGAAACGATACAACCCTGATGCACAACTTTCCTGACTTTAAACCATGCAGTATCCCCTTGTTCTGTTCAAATGATCTGCCTCTTGATCCATGTACAGATTCCTCATGAGCACAGTTAAGTATTCCGGAATTCCCACTATCCGTAATTTGTTATGATCCACACAGATGAATACCTTAGCATAGCCAGTAAAACAAAGGTAAACATCTTTCTGTTATTCTCTGCTTTCAGCCAGGATCCATCTGACATCAGTAACAATATACCTGGTTCCACATCCTCTTCTAAATCCGGCTTGAATTTCTGGCAGTTCCTTTACGATATACTGCTGCAGCTGCTTTTCAATGATCGTTAGCAAAATTTTGCTTGCATGTAATATTAATGATATTGTTTGATAATTTCCACATTCGATTGGATCACCTTTCTTAGGAATAGGCATGATTATGGACCTCTTCCAGTCAGTTGGCCAGGTAGCTGTCTTCCAAATTTCTTGGCATAGACAAGTGAGCACTTCCAACACTGCATCCATTTGGGGAAACATCTCAGTTGGTATACCGTCGATTTCCGGAGCCTTGTTTTTTGCCAATGTCTTCAGTGCAGCTTGGACTTCTTCCTTCAGTACCATCGGTTCCCGATCATATGTTACCTCCTGAAATGGTTGAACGTCGACCAATTCTTTTTGGTATAGTGGCTCTGTGTATTCCTTCCATCTTCTTTTAATGCTTTCTGCATCATTTAATGTTTTCCCCGTAGAATCCTTCAGTACTGCAACTTGAGGCTTAAATTTTTTCTTCAATTCTTTCAGCTCGATTAATGCTGAGCTTGTTCTTCCCTTTTGGTTTTCTATCTCCAGCTCTTTGCACATGTCATCATAATACTTTGTCTTCTCAAGCCACCCTTTGAAGTCTTCTGTTCACCTCTTTTACTTCATCATTTTTCCCTTTTGCTTTAGCTACTTGACGTTCAAGAGCAAGTTTCAGAGTCTCTTCTGATATACATTTTGGTCTTTTATTTCTCTCCTGTCTTTTTAGTGACCTCTTGCTTTCTTCAAGTATGATGTCCTTGATGTCATTCCACAACTGGTCTGGTCTTTGGTCATTAGTGTTCAACGCATCAAATCTGTTCTTGAGATGGTCTCTAAATTCAGGTGGAATATACTCAAGGTCATACTTTGGCTCTTGTGGACTTGTTCTAATTTTCCTTCAGTTTCACCTTGAACTTGCATATGAGTAATTGATGGTCTGATCCACAGTTGGCCCTTGGCCTTTTTCTGACTGATGATATTGAGCTTTTCCATCCTCTCCACAGATGTAGTTTTTTTAATTCCTGTGTATTCCATCTGGCAATGTCCATACGTATAGTTGCCATTTATGTTGCAATGAAGAAGTCGTTGGTCTTCCAAAATTCAACCACGTGATCTCCGGCATCATTTCTATCACCAAGGCCATATTTTTCAACTACTGATCCTTCTTCTTTGTTTCTAAATTTCACATTCCAATCACAAGTAATTATCATGCATGCCGATTGCATGTACAATCAATTTCTGACTGCAGGAGTTGGTAAAATCTTCAATATCCTCATCTTTGGCCTTAGTGTTTGGTGTGTAAATTTGAATAATAGTTGAATTAACTGATCTTCCTTGCAGGTGTATGGATATTGTCCTATCACTGACAACACTGTACTTCAGGATAGGTCTTGAAATGTTCTTTTCGATGATGACTGCAACACCATTCCTCTTCAAGTTGTCCTTCCCAGCATAGTAGACCATATGAGTGTCTGATTCAAAATGACCAATACCGGTCCATTTCAGCTCACTAATGCTTAGGATATCAATCTTTATGCATTCTATTTCATTTTTGATGATTTCCAATTTTCCTAGATTCATACTTTGTACGTTCCACATTCAGGTTATTAATGGATGTTTGCAGCTGTTTCTTCTCATTTTGAGTTATGCCACATCAGCAAATGAAGGTCTTGAAAGCTTTTCTCCATCCACGTCATTAAGGTCAACTCTACTTTGAGGAGGCAGCTCTTCCTCAGTCGTATTTTGAGTGACTGCCAATCTGAGGGCCTCATCTTCCAGCACTATATCAGACAATTTTCCACTGCTATTCATGAGGTTTTCTTACTGCTAATTTTTTTAGACGTAGGCTGCTGGGTCATTCTTCCTAGTCTGTCTCAGACTGGAAGCTCTGCTGAAACTTGCCCTCCATGGGTGACCTGGCTGTATCTGAATACTGGTGGCATAGCTTCCAGCATCACAGCAATACACAAGCCCCCACAGTACGACAAACTGACAGATGCCTGGTACCTAGTATGCCTTTTTCTCTATTCCAGCTTTAAACGAACACCAGAAGCAGTTTGCCTTCAGCTGGCAAACCCAGCAGTATACCTTCACTGTCCTACCTCAGGAATCTATCAACTCTCCAGCCCTATTTCATAATTTAGTTGGCAGAGAACTTGAACTCCTTTCCCTTTCACAAGACGTCATGTTGGTTCATTACAGATGACATTATGCTGATTGGACCTAGTTAGAAAGAAGTATCAATGACTCTAGACTTATTGGTGAGACATTTTTGTGCTAGAGGGTGGAAACTTAATCCAACAAAAACTCTGGTGGCTTCCACCCCAGTGAAATTTCTTGGGATCCAGTGGTGTGGGGCATGTTGAGATATTCCCTCTAAAGTGAAGGATGAGTTGTTACCTCTGGTGCCTCTGCAACTAAAAAGGAGGCACAATGCCTGGTGGGCCTCTTTAGATTTTGGAGACAACATATCACTCGTTTGGGTGTGCTACTCTGGCTATTTATCAAGTGACTAGAAAAGCTACTAGTTTTGAGTGGAGCCCAGAACAAGAAGGTTCTGCAACAGATTCAGGCTCCCGTGCAAGCTGCTCTGCTACTTGGGTCATATGATCCATCTGATCCAATGGTGCTTAAATTGTTAGTGGCAGATAGAGATGCTGTTTGGAGTCTTTGGCAGGCTCCTATTGGTGAATTACAGTGTGGACCCTTAGGATTTTGGACAAAGCTCTGCCATCCTGTGCGATAACCACTCTCCTTTTGAGAAATAGCTTTTGGCTTGTTATTGGGCCTTAGTAGAAACTAAATACTTAACCATGAGCCACCAAGTCACCTTGCAACCTGAACTGCCCATCATAAACTGGGTGTTGTCTAGCCCAAAGAGTAGTAAAGTCAGACATACACGGCAGCACTCCATCATTAAATGAAAGTGGTATATATGAGATTAGGCTCAAGCAGGACCTGAAGGAACAAGTAAGTTGCATGAGGAAGTGGCCCAAATGCCCAAGGTCTGCACTTCTGTCACATTACCTTCCTTCTTCCAGTCATCACCTATGGTCTCATGGGGAATTCCTTATGGTCAGTTGACTGAGGAAGAGAAAACTCTTGCCTGGTTTACAGATGGTTTTATGTGATATGCAGGCACCACTCAGAAGTGAACAGTGACAGCACTGCAGCCCTTTTCTGGTATCTCCATGAAGGACAGTGGTGAGGGTAAATACTCCAAGTGGATGGAACTTTGAGCAGTGCACCTAGTTGTTTATTTTGCTTTCAAGGACAGAAGGCCAGATGTGTGATTGTATACTGATTTATGGGTTGTGTCTAATGCTTTGGCTGGATGGTTGGGGTCTCGGAAGGAACATGATTGGAAAATTGGTGACAAGGAGTTATGGGGAAGAGGAATGTGGATAGATCTCTCTGAATGGGCCAAAAAAGTGAAGATACTTATGCCTCATGTGAACGCTGAGCAAAGGGTGACCTCGGAAGAGGAGGATTTTAACAATCAAGTGGATAATATGAACGCATGCTGTGGAACCCAATCATTCTGTTTCCACAGCCACTCCTATCGTTGCCCAATGGGCTCATGAACAAAGTGGTCATGTGGGCAGGGATGGAGGTTATGCATGGGCTCAGCAACATGGACTTCTTCTTACCAAGGCCGACTTGGCTACAGCCACTGCTGAGTAACCAATGTGCCAGCAGCAGACAATAACACTCAATATGGCACCATCCCTCGAGGTGATCAGCCAGGAACCTGGTGGCAGGTTGATTACATTGGATTGCTTCCATCATGAAAAGGGCAGGGTTTTGTTTTTACTGGGATAGACACTTTCTCTGGCTACAGATTTGCCTTTCTTGCTTGCAATGTTATGCCAAAACTACCATCTGTGGACTTATAGAATGCCTTATCCGCCCTCATGGTATCCCACACAACATTGCCTCAGATCAAGGGACTCACTTCACAGCAAATGAAGTGCAGCAATGGGCCCATGCTCATGGAATTCACTGGTCTTACCATGTTCCCCATCATCCTGAAGCAGCTGGACTGATAGAATGATGGAATTGCCTTCTAAAGACACAATTACACTGCCAGATAGGTGGCAACACTTTGCAGGTTTGGGGCAGTGTTCTCCAGGAAACTGTATATGCTCTAAACCAGTGTCCAATATATGGTACTGTTTCTCCCATAGACAGGATTCACAAGTCCAGGAATCAAGGGGTGGAGATGATAATGGCACCACTCACTATTACCCCTAGTTACCCATCCGCAAAATTTTTGCTTCCTGTCCCCGTGAACCCATGCTCTGAAGATCTAGAGATCTTAATTCCTAAGAGAGGATTTCTGCAACCTGGAGAAACAACATGGATTCCTTTTAACTGGAAGTTAAGAATGCCACCTGGCCACTTTGGGCTCCTCATGCCTCTGGCTCAACAGGGAAAGAAGCTAGTTACCATATTGGCTGGTGTGATTGATCCTGATTACCAAGGTGAAATTAGATAGATATTACATAATGGAAGTAAAGAAGAGTATGTCTGGAATACAGGAGATCCCTTAGGGCATCTCTTAGTACTACTGTGCCCTGTGATTAAAGTCAATTCAAAAGTACAGCAACCCAATTCTGACATGACTACTAATGGCCAGGAACCTTCAGGAATGAAGTTTTGGGCCACACCACCAGGCAAAGAACCACGACCAGCTGAGGTGCTTGCAGAAGGCAAAGAGAATATGGAATGGGTGGTAGAAGAAGGTGGATTTAAATACAAGTTATGACCACATGACCAGTTGCAGAAATGAGGACTATAATTGTTGAGTATTTCTTCCTTGTTTTATTATACATGTATGTGTGTACCCATATACATATATATACACATATATATACACACATATACATATAAAATATTTTTGTTCCTTCTCTCCCTTATCCCATTACTTATGAAATATAAGATGTAAACAGGGTACCACGTTTTCAGTTGTACTCATGTTAGTTGTATCCTGTTAGGTGCAAGTATGACTTTACAATTGTCTTTATTTAGAGATTATGTATGGTTTAAGGAGGTGTGTAGAGGTGCAAAGTTGACAAGGGGTGGACTGTGATAATTAAGCATATGTGTCAATTTGACTAGGCCATGAGTCTCAGTGATTTGGCAGATATTATGTAATCATCCTCCATTTTGTGGTCTGATGTAAGCAACCAATCATTTGAAAGGGGAGTTTCCTTGGGGGTGTGGCCTGCATCCAATATATATGGATGTTCTGGCAAAGCTGACCTTCTCAATCCTGCATCTGGCTCATCATCCTCTGACCTCTGGTTTTTGGCACATAAGCCAGCAGCCTGCCGTCTGATCTGCAGATTTTGGGCTGGTCAGTACCTGCAACCATGTAAGTCAGGATAAGCCTCCAGCCTGATGACTGACTCATCAATTTGAGACTTGCCAGCCTCCACAACTGCATGAGCCATTTCCTTGAAATAAATCTCTCTCTTTCTCTTCGTGTGTGTATGTGTTCAAATATGTGTGTGTGTGTGTGTATATATATATATATATATATATATATACTTCACTGGTTTTGTACATCTAGAGAACCTAGCCTAAGACAGCCAGGAAGGCAAGCAGAGTTAGTGGGGGAACGGGTTATGAACTTAGATAGGATGGCCAAGGAAGTCCTCACTGAGAAGGCATCATTTGAGTAAAGACCTGAAGGAAATACAGACTCAAGCCATGAGGGGAAGAGTATTCCAGCCAGAAGGAAAAACAAGTGCAAAGACCTTGAGGTGGGAGCATACCTGGCCTATTCGGAAAAAGTGAAGAGGCTACTATGACTAGAGCAAAAAAAGGGAGAGCAAAGTGAGGAGATTGGTTAGGGAAGTAATGTAGGTCTCATTAGCCAACCATCATAAGGACTTTGGTTTTATTCTAAATGAGACAGGAAGTTGTTAGAAGATTTTGTCCTGAGAAAAGATGTGATGTGACTTTAGTTCTAATTGGATCACTCTGGTTGATCTGTAGAGAAAACACCACAGTGGAGCAAGACTGGAAGTAGGGAAACATTTTAGAAGGCTTTTGCAATAATCTAGGGAAGGGATGGTGGTGGTTGGTACAGCATAGGTAACAGTGTAGATGGCAAAAAGTGGTCAGATTGTGATAATATTTTGAAGGTAAAGCCAATAAGATTTGCTGGTAAATTGAATATAGGGAGTGAGAGGAAGAAATGTCTCCAAATTTGGGGACCTGGGTAATGGGAAGGATAGAATTGCCATCCTCTGAGATTTGGTAGATTGTGAGAGGGTTGGGTTTTTGGCAGAATTTGGACATGTTAATTTTGAGATGTCTGTTAGACATCCAAGTGGAGACGTGAAGTAGCTAAATGGATATATGAGCTTGAATTTCAGGGAAGAGGTCTGGTAAGGAGATTTAATTCGAGATTTGTCAGGCCATATATGATATTTAAAGCCTTGAGTCTGATTGGGATCCTTTTTGCTAAGTCCTATTCACCAACCTAAAGGAGTCCTGGTGGTGTAGTGGTTAAGCGCTCAGCTGCTAACTGAAAGGTCAGTGGTTCAAACCCACCAGCTGCTTTATAGAAGGTTGTGGCAGTCTGCTTCCATAAAGACTACCAAAAAAACCAAACCAAACCCATTGCCGTCGAGTTGGTTCCAACTCATAGCCACCCTATAAGACAGAGTATAACTGCTCCACAGAATTTCCAAGGAGCGGCTGGTGGATTCAAACTGCTGACCTTTTGGTTAACAGCTGAACACCTAACCACTGTACCACCAGAGCTCCTCATAAAGACTACAACCTAGGAAACCTATGTGGCGGTTCTACTCTGACCTATAGGGTCATTGTGAGTCAGAATCCACTCAGCAGCAATGGGATTCAGCAACCTGAGCTCCTAACATTAAAATGCCACAGGGCTCAGTGTTTGGACCTCTTCTTTTTCTGTCTACACTTACTCCCTTGGTGATTCCACCTTCCTTCCTCTTTCACTCACACTGCTTATCAAATCTGGTCAACAAATTCATCAGGAAATCCTAGAAGTTACAGCTTGTACCTTCAAAATATATCCAGAAACTGACCCATCTTATGACCTCCACTGTTAACCATACTGGTCCATCTCTTGTCTGGATTAATGCAGTAACCTCATAACTGGTGTTCTATTCTCACAATGATCTCACTTAAGTGTGTTCTCAAAAGGCAGCTAGAGGGAACCTTTTAAAAATTTAAAAGAAATTGTTTAACTCCTCTACTCAAAATCCTCAAATGGCTTCCTGTCTTACTCAGAGTAAAAACCAGTACCTACAATGACCTAAAAAGACCCTATACCACCTTGTGGTTTGTTGTTAGTTGCTGTGGAGTCAATTCCATTTTAGCACCTAATAACTCTCTGACCACACCTTTATTCTTCTGTATCTTGCTCATGTTGCTCTGACCTCCTAGCTTCTTTGCTTTTATCAAACATTCTAAGCTATTTCCTCTCTTGAAACAGTTTTCTCCAGATAGCTGCATGATTCTTTTCCAAACCACCCTCAGATCTTTACTTAAATGCTACCTTCTCAGTGATGCATTCCTTGACGAAGTTATTTAAAAAATGCAACTCCGGCTTCCTCAGAACTCCCTATCCTTCCCTGACTCATTTGCCTCCATAATATTTATCACAAGCTAACATGTTAATGTAAACTCCATGAAGGTAGGCGCTATTTTCTATTTTGTTCTTTGCTGTATCCCTAGCACCAACAATCGTATCTGACATATAATTGGCACTCTATAAATAGGCTTTATGTAAATGAAAGAATAAAAGAAATAAACATACAATCTAAGCAAAAACAGTCTGCCTGCTATCTGAATATTGCTTCAAGACTAGCCTTCTAGGCTATCTTCCTTCATATTTCCCTCTAGGCCCCTCCTAAATAGAAATGATGAAACATCCATAGATGTTACAATAGAAAGATATGCAGTAGGGACTCAAAAGACTTATATTGAGTGACTCCCTTATGTCATGCTTATAGAGGACATATATAGAAACGGGTAAAATGTTGTTCTTGTCTTTCAGGAATTCAAAAGTCCAATTGGGCAGAAAAATGTGTAAAAACATATGAAAGTGAGTCCCTGGCTGGTTCAAATGGTTAATGTGCTCTCTGTAATCAAAAAGGTTGGAGGTTCAAGTCCACCTAGAGGCACCTTGGAAGAAAGGTCTGGAGATACACTTCTGAAAAATCAGCCATTGAAAACTCTACTGAGCACAGTTCTACTCTGACACACAAAGGGTCACCATGAGTGGGAACTGACTCTAAGGCAACTGGAAAGTGGACAAAGAGAAGCTTTAAGGTATTTAAGGGCGGGATCCCTGGGTGGCGCAAATGGTTAAGCGCTCTGTTACTAGCTGAAAGATTGGTGGTTTGAACCCACCCAGTGGCGCCTTGGAAGACAGGCCTGGCAATTTGCTTCTGAGGGGTCACAGCCTTAAAAACTCTATGGAGCAGTTCCACTCTGCACACGCGGGCTTATCATGAGTCAGAATCAACTCAACAGCAACTAACAACAACAAGGGTCAGGCAAAGGAAATGGCCTTTCGTTTGTCTATGAGGGCTTCTGTAAAAGCTTAAATTGTTTTCCCATATCTTTTTGTATGTCATATTGGTGTTTCTTTTGAATACAATGTCGTGCTGAGATGGATTCTGAGTTTTTTCTGGTTATGCTCACAAATAATAACAATACATGACTATATGTCATGTATAAAAGTTTGAAAAGAATGCTGTGAAAACCCAAAGTACAGACTGGCTTGCTGTAGTGCCTTTGGGAGGTTTCCAAGTTCAACAAGCAGCCAAGCTGGTATATTGCATTCCTCTTCTTTCGACACTCCCACACAAGGTCACCTAAGGCCCACAATACTTTCAAGGGCCCATGAGATTGTTTTAGTTTCTTTTAATAAAAATAAATAAATATAGACAAGTCTGGATTATATTTACCTGTATACCAACACATAAATTACACAATATAATTTTTATTTTACTTTTTTATGGAAGAAGCGTTCCATGAAGGCAAATATGCCTGGACCCCATAAAAGTCATAAGGCAGCCCTGCGCCCAGAACTTGTTGGTGGAACTCCTTTTGGGTTTCCTTTTCTGCTTAATGTCTGAATAAACAAAGACCACAATTCGTTCTTATTTTGAATAATCTCACTGCTTCAGTTTACACAGTTTACTGTTGGTTCTGCCTGAATCTGAACTACAAAGTGATGAATCTCCCTGTCCACTGTGCTTTCTCCACACAGGCAAACCTCTATTACCAACTCCTGAACTTGAGATAACTCCCTGGCTTCTGCCCTGCACTGGTGAAAGACCCTACCCTGTCTTTTTTGTACAGAATGTGTTGCCTTGTCAAAATAATAATAATTAGTTATTACTTCAGTTTTTGGCAGGTGAAGCAAAGAAGGAAAGTGTTGAACATTGATTCTATGTTGAGGAGACTCAATTTATTTTCCATGTAATATTTTGTCTATTGTTCAGTACTAAACTCTGCAGAGTACTAAACATTAGACAAAATATCACATGAATTCTTGAGTAAAGTCCATTCAGTGATATAAAGGACAATGCCTTCAATAGTGTATCTGAAGAAGGTGCTGAAATGTTCTGACTCTGTATAAAAGCCAAGGACATAATAATGAATTCAGTGAAAGTTGGCAATGAGATACCATTTTGCATGCATAATGTTGGAGAAAAAAAATAGGAAATAAGATATCAATTGCTAGTGAGGATAGGGAGAAATGAAAATTCTCATCCACATCAGGTGGAATTGTAAAGTGGTAGGGCCACTCTGGAAAGAAATCTGACAACTAAGTGGGATAAAGTTTAGGAACAAGGGAAAAAATAATAAAATAAAAAAGAGCATTTGCCTGGACCAATAACAAAAATGTTGCAAGAACAGAGTGTATTACCTTATTTCTGTGTACCCTGGGTTAAAATCAATGCAGGCATTTCTCTGGGAACTTAAGCCAATACTATTCAAATGTATTGCTTTGTGTAAACCTAATACGTTATCAGAGTCCCTGGGTGGTGTGAGTAGTTAAGCGCTCAACTACTAACCAAAAGGTTGGCTGTTCAAACCCATCCAAAGGTGTCTCAAAAGAAAGCCCTGGCAATCTTCTTCCAAAAGATCAGAGCCTTGAAAATCCTGTCAAGTGCAGTTCTACTCTGCACAGGTGGGGTTGCTCTGAGTGGGAATCGACTCAACGGCAATGGGGTAATATGATGTCAGGGTAGAATTAGAGAAACTAGAGGCATGAATGTTTATCAAGTGTCTTAGATTTCCCTTCTCAGTATCAATAATCTCACTGCTTTTTTTTTGGCAAGATGTGAATGGCAAGCAGTTCAAGACTGATCACAATTAGGCTGAGAGCCTAATTGTGGGTGGTCTCCGTTATAAATGAAAGGAAATAATATTTTATTTTCCATGGGGCTCAACTATTTACTAGTTATTTGACAGAGAGCAAGTCATTTAACCTTTCAGATCTTCAATTTCCTGGCCTGTAAAATGGGGAAAATAGTACCTACTTTCTCAGGTTGTAGTGCCTGGCACATTGTAGGCACTCAGCAGGCGGTAACTATTGCTATTACTTTATTCAAGGATTAAATAAAAGCAGAAAGCTTAATATCTATTCTCACCACAAGCAGTACTAGTCCATCTCTGCAGAGATACCTTCAGCCAAGGCAAAAACTATAAAGGAGCTTCAAACCTGCTTATAAACTTGGAACCATATCCAGTTGAGATTAGAGAAGTTGTGCAATGTTGTTGCTAGTTGCTGTCAAGTCAACTCCAACTCATAGTGACTTCATGTATAACAGAATGAAACCTTGCCCAGTCCTGTGCCATCTTCATGATCATTGGTATATTTGAGTTCACTGTTTTGGCCACTGTGTCAATCCATCTCAACAAGGGCCTCCCTCACTTTCACCAGCCCTCCACTTTACCAAATATGATGTCTTTTTCTAACAACTGGTCCTTCCTGATGACTTGTCCAAAGTAAGCAAGCCAAAGTCTCGTCATCTTTACTTCTAAGGATCATCTTGGTTGTATTTCTTATACGACTGAATAAGCCAAACCAAATCCATTGCCGTCGAGTTGATTCTGACTCATAGTAACACCATAGGGTTTCCAAGGCTGTAAATCTCTACGGAAGCAGACTGCCACATCTTTCTCCGAGGAGCCACTGGTGGTTTCGAACCGCTGACCTTTTTGGTTAGCAGTTGATTGCTTTAGCCACTGCACCACCAGGACTAAGACTGAATAATCTGTTGCCATTGAGTGGATCTCGACTTATAGCGACCCTATAGGACAGAGTAGAACTTCCCCACAGGGTTTCCAAGGAGTGCCTGGTGGATTCGAACTGCCAACCTTTTGGTTAATAGCTGTAGCTCTTGACCACTGCGCCAGAAGACTGAATACAACACACAAAATTTTAAGCTGCGATAATATTAACTGGCTTATTAACTGTAACAAGATTCTAAGTATGGCTCCTGTAGAATGTTCTAGTCTTAGAACTGTTTTTTTCTTTTTGAGAGCATCCGAACGAATTAGTTGCAAATGAACTTCTAAGCAGTTGAATGAATTCATTTAACGTTGCAGTTTGGCTGTTGGAAAATGTCTTGTTTCAAAATGGTAATTTCAGTTTTGCCTAACTGATTTACAGCAGTTCTTTCTCACTGTAAGTAACGAAGATGATCAGGGGCTAAGGACTTCCTGGTTTTTGATAGTCAAACTATAAGTGGTAGACAGTATAATAGCCCTGCAAAGATGTCCATGTCCTAATCCTTGGAACCTGTGAATATGTTATCTTACATGACAAAAGGGATTTTGCAAATGTGGTTAAGTATTTTGAGATGGAGAGATTATCCTGAATTATCTGGGTGGGCTCAGTGTAATCAAAAGAGTCCTTATAAAAGGGAGGCAGGAGAGTCAGAGGTAGAAAAGGAGATGTGACAACAGAAACAGAGGTTGGAGTGATGTGATTTGAAGATGGGGGAAGAGGCCACCCAAGGAATGCAGGCAGCCTCTAGAAGCTGAAAAAAGCAAGGAAACAGATTCTCCCCCAAAGCCTCTAGAAGGAATGTAGCCCTGCCAATGCCTTAATTTTAGTCCTGTAAAATTCATTTTAGACTTTTGACCTCTAGAACTATAAGACAATACACGTTTGTAGTAATTTGTTAGAGCAGCAATAGGAAATTGTTATATGATGCCATCAGCATAGAGGAGAAGGTCATCCTATTGAACACTTCATCCGTCCTTTCACAAATGGAATCTATGAATCTGAATAACAGAGTTAATTCTCCTGGAATCCAGATTTCTAGGGTCCATGGAGGGTGGGGAGACCTATCCAAGCCATTGTCCTGAGATATTCTTTGAAACTTGAGCCTTGAGGAAACTGGTTTCCTAAAGTCACGTTTAAATCAAACAATAGCCTAGTAAATAGCTTAAACCATTTTGCCTTAGGCATTGGGATCTTTTCAAGAATTATCTATGTGCAGTCAGTTCTGAGAAGTAGAGAACTCCAAAGTCAGACTAGAAGCTGTATTTTAGGGTAAATTGTTATTGTATAAACACTGCTCTGACTCCATTTCCATGGCAATGTCTGTAAGATGGGTATAAGAATCTCTGGAAGTTCTTTCTTCATGGAAACCTTTTTGACTCCCTGGTTGAAACGTTATACCGATTTGCAAACCACATGTTAAATAAACTCCAGTAGATTTCTATTATTGGCTTAATATGATTTTTGTTTTAAGAAATCTATACTTGAAAATCCTTTTTATCTAGTAGCTACTGCATTTGTACTTTCATTAATTACTTATCTATTTTCCTTTCTCTCTCTTCTACCTCTTTGCTGTCCCCCTTTCCACCTCTTTTTTTGCTTGCCAGATATTTCGGTGTAACCCCTTTTTACAACATGAAAAATATGTTTTATTAATGCCAGGTATTTTTTTTTCTATCTTTACACAGGACTCATCAAATGACTGATAAGTCTGTCCAATAAAACAATAAAAGGACTAGAAAGACCTTTCTCTGCTCTGTTAAAGAATCTCTGAGTGTTGGATTTCTATATTCCACTAATGGATTCTCATTGGACAAGTGGGTAGGTGCAGATATGGTATGAAAAAAAGATTCCCTAATTCATTCTGATAATTTCCCAATTGAGAATTACTTAAATGAGTTGACTAGAATGCTAGGATTCTGGGCCTGCTGAGGAAATAATCAGAAGATCCCAGCTGATTCTAAGTACAGGGAGATGTGTGCATATAGAAGTATCGCCACCACCACCATCATCCTCATTGTTATTTTCATCATAGCAGCTATCATTTCTCTACCTCATATGATATGAGCCAGAGATTGTTCTAGGTGTTTTAAGTACGTTAACTAATGTACTCCTCACAATATCGCAGATAAGTACTGTTATTATCATGTTTTTTTTTTATAAAACAAACAAACCTGTTGCCATTGAGTAGAACTGCTGAATAGTGTTTCCAAAGCTGTACCTGGTGGCACAGTGGTTAAGCACTTGGCTGCTAATTGAAAGATTGGTAGTTTGAACTGTTGAGGAGAGAAACTCTCAGATGCTGTTAAAGTGAAACGAAGGGTTTTATTGAAAGCATAATAAACCTTCGAATGGGGATGCGTTAGCCCATACAGAGTGAAGACAGACAAATCTAAGGGGCGGCTGCTTCCTGGGGACAGATATAGGGCAGAAACTAGGAACTAGGTTACAATATTCTGATTGGAAGTTGCAGATCCAGAGGCAGGATAACTCGAGGGGGGCACTTTACAGAGACTGGCTGGAAACACGAATGTGGACTATTTGGATTGGTTAGTTTGAATCTGTGACTAAAGGGGTTTTACACAGTGGTTACAGGGTAATTATCTTACACATTTCCAGAGGGCTGCTGAGGGGACTTTTTTTTTGCCTTTTAACCATTTTTTAAAAAATTACTTTAGATGAAGGCTTACAGAGTAAACTAGCTTTTCATTAAACAATTTATACACATATTGTTTTCTGACATTGGTTGCCAACATCAAGACATGTCAACACTCTCCCTTTTCAACCTTAGGTTCCCCAATACCAGCTTTCCTGTCCCCTCCTGCCTTCTAGTCCTTGCCCCTGGGCTGGTGTGCCCCTTTAGTCTCATTTTATTTTATGGGTCTGCCTAATCTTTGGCTGAAGGGTGAATCTCAGGAGTCACTTCATTACCGAGCTATAAGGGTGTCCAGGGGCCATACTCCCGGGGTTTCTCCAGTCTCTGTCAGACCAGTAAGTTTAGTCTGTTTTTTTGAGTTAGAATTTTGTTCTATATTTTTCTCCAGCTCTGCCCCAGACTCTCTGTCAGCATCCCTGTTAGAGCAGTCGGTAGTGGTAGCTGGGCACCATTTAGATGTGCCGGACTCAGTCTGGTGGAGGCTGTGGAAGTTGTGGTCCATTAGTTTTCTTCATTCTCCCTTGTTCCAAATGGGGTGACACCAACGCAGTATCTTAGATGGCTGCTCACAAGCTTTTAAGACCCCAGATGCTACTCACCAAAGTAGAATGTAGGACATTTTCTTTATCAACTATGTTATGCCAATTGAGCTAGATATTCCCGGAGACCATGGTCCCCACAGCTGAGGGGACTTTTGGTAAGGATCTTGGGTCAAGACTCTCCCTTAAGAATATTAAAAACATTTCTTTTGTTATGTACTTAAGTCTGTCTAAGGGTTTGGTGTTTTCAGAGGAAATCATTTGTTATGTACTTAAGTCTGCTGGCGTCAGGACATTCTCTTGGCCCAAAGAGAAAAGTTTCTTAGTCACAGGTTTTTAACTCTGTACCAGGGTCACTGTTAAAGAAATTAGCACGAATCAAGTTGGAGTCTAAACTTAGGCTCAGATCAGCCATTTTACTTTGGTCAGGTGCTTTGATTTTAGGGCTCCTGCACATTACCTCCTGGGTAATGCAGGAGCAGGAGGTTGTAAGAAAATGGGGTTGGGCCTACTCCTAGGTCAGCCACTCTAAATATGCCAGGCACCTCTGTTGTGAAGCTCTTATTCAGAACCCACCTGTGCTCCATGGGAGAAAGTTGTGGCACTCTGCTTCCATAAAGATTATACAGCCTTGGAAACCCTATGGGGCCATTCTTCTCTGTCCTACAGGGTCGCTATGAATCAAAATCTATTCCATGGCAATGAGTTTGGTTTGGTTTAGTATCTTTACAGAAGCAGACCTCCACATCTTTTTCCCACAGAGTGGCTGGTGGGTGCAAGTTGCCAACCTTTCGATTAACAGCCAGTGCTTAACCATTGCACCACCAGGGCTCCTGTGTACTTGGTAGACAGCATTTACAGTAAAAAAAAAAAAAGAATATGCTCTAGGAGTGAATCCATTAGCAAAGCAAAGAGAAAAGCCTGATTAACCAATTTAACTGATTTTGGGAGCGATTCTACCCTCTGTGGGCAGAAAAAATTGCAAAGAAGCTGCAGAATCTCTGGAACCAATAGAAATCTAGCAGCCAGTTATAAAACACATAGACACTATCTCTCCACTCCTCTGTACAAAAAATCCTTTACTATTTATATATTCTACAAGGATTTTTGGAGGAAATACTCTGTGCCAGACACTAGACGCTCTGGGTATACAAAGGTGAATATATGTAGCTGCTATACCAGTCTTAAGGAGCCCTGGTGGCGTAATGGTTAAGTGCTCGATGGCTAATCAAAAGGTTGGTGGTTGGAACCTACCCAGCAGCTCCAAGGGATAAAGAATTGGCATCTTGTTCCCATAAAGATTACAGCCAAGAAAAACCTGTGGGGCAGTTCTACTCTGTCACATGGGGTCACTATGAGTCGGAGTTGACTCAATGGCATACAATAACAACATATCAGTCTTACAGCTACAGAGTTGTGTTTAAGAGGCTTCTTTATATAGATAACACAGCTAATTGTTTCATTATACATTTTAAAGACCAGTCATACAGTGAACTGTAGTAATTAAAATTGTCCTCTGTGTGAAGAAGGACTCAGGTAAATTTAATTATACCCGTAAGGCAATAGACAATGGGGAAATATTTCACTTCTGAAGAGTTTGTCCTTTACCAAGTTTACTAAGCAATTAACTGGAAAAAAAAAAGTGATTGTTATAGTCTATGTATTTAGAAACATTTTTCTCTTTTAATGATTTGTTTTTTCCCATTTTATTATGAATATCTGAAAATTATTTATAAATTATGAAGTGTAATTGAAAAATGAGTACCTGTGAACTCATCGCCCAACTTAAGAAATAGAATGTTATCAATACTCTAGATCGCATGCCTGTTCCTTCCCATTCCATCTCCCTGCTTCTCTGCCCCTCCCCAGAAGTACCCACTGTAATGAATATTTTTAAATCACTCCCTTGATCTTCCTCATGGTTTTTACAATGAATGTGCATGCATTGCTAAACTATGTAGTTTTATTCTGGTTATTTTTGAATTTTCAAAAATGTTAACAGATTGTATTCTGCTTTTTTCATCAAAATATATTTCTAAGATTCATCCAAGCTATGCGTTGTTGTTGTTAGTTGTCCTTTAGTTGACTCTGATTCATGGTGACCTTATTGTAAAACAGAATGAAATACCACCCAGTCCCACACCATCTTCATGATCTTTGATATGTTTGAGCTTATTGTTGCAGCCTCTGTGTCAGTCCATCTCATTGAGGGTCTTCCTCTTTTTCACTGACCCTCTTCTTTTACCAAGCATGATGTCCTACTTCACGGACTGATCCCTCCTAATAAGATGTCCAAAGTATGTGAGACGAAGTCTCGCCACCCTCGCTTCTACGGAGCATTCTGGCTGTACTTCTTCAAAGACAGATTTGTTCGGTCTTCTGACAGTCCATGGAATATTTAATATTCTTTGCCAACACCATAATTCAAATGTGTCAATTCTTCTTCAACCTTCTTATTCATTGTCCAGATTTCACATGCATATGAGGCAATTGAAAATACCACAACTTGGGTCAGGTGCACCTTAGTCATCAAAGTGACATCTTTGCTTTTAACACTTTTAAGAGGTCTTTTGCAGCAGACTTCTCCAATGCAATATGTCGTTTGATTTTTTGACTGCTCCTACCTTGGGCATTGATTGTTGTCTAAGTAGAGTGAAATCCTTGACAACTTTAATTTTTCTCTGTTTATCATGATATTGCTTATGATGCTATGTGCAGCTGCAGTTATTCATTTTCACTACTGTTTAGTACTCCATTGTATGAATTGAGGTATACCACACTTTACTGATAGCTATTTTTTTTTTTTCCCATCGAAGCAATGTTCCTGCCAACACTCTTGTACATGTCTCCTGGTGAACTTATGCAAGAACTTCTCTACGGTATAAACCTATTAGTTAAAATGATGGCTTAGAGTAATTGTACCAATTTATTTTCCTACTAGCAGAGTAAAGAGTTCTATGTTCTGCATCTTCAGTAACAGTATATTAGACTTTAAGATTTTTACTACTCAGGTGGATGTAAAATAGTATTTTGTAGTTTCATTTGTATTTTCCTGGTTACTAAAATGAAGCTGGGCCTCTTTTCAAATGTTTATTGAACACTTGCTCATATTTCCTCTTCTGAGAAATATCTGTTTATGTCTTTGCCTACTTTTCTATTGGGTTATTTTCATCTCAGTTTTTAAGAACTGTTATATAATTCTGGTTTCTAATCATTTGTTAGTTATTTCTGTGGCAAATATCCTCTTCCAGTTTATGGTTTTTTTTTTATGAATTTCTTTTTGATATCTTTTGGATAAAAGTTTAACCTCTGACATATTTGAATGTATCAATCTTTTACTTTATGGTTGGTGCTTTTCATTCTTTCTTAACCTGAAGTCAAAACATATTCTATTCTATTCTAAAATTTATAAAGTTTTTCTTTTCACATTTAAGGCTTTACTCTATCTGAACTTAATTCTGTGTGGAGTTTAAGAGGTGGGAATCCAATTTTATTTTTATACTTATAGGGATAACACTTGTGCTAGCTTCAATTATTAAATAGTGCATCTTTCCCTGCTGACTTAGAAATTCAACTTTGTCGTATATTAAGTTTCCATATATGTTTGTGTCTGTTTCTCTTATGTCCCACTGGTCTATTTCTGTCCCAATATCACACTCTCTTAAATTCTTTAGCTTTATAATACATCTGTATCTAACAAGGAGTCCTGGTGGTGCAATGGGTAAGAGCTAGGCTGCTAAGCAAAAGGTCAGCAGTTCGAATTCACTAGCCACTCCTTGGAAACCCAATGGGACAATTCTACTCTGTCCTATACGGTCACTTTAAGTCAGGATTGACTCAACGGCAACAGGTATGGTATGGTATGGTATATCTAGCAAGGCAAGTACCTTCTCCTTGTTCTTCCTCTTGAAGAAGGTCTTGGCTCGTCTTGGCTCTTTGCCCTTTTATATACATTTTAGAATCATCTTATCAATGTCAAGAACCGCAGAGGGGCTGAGTTTTATTCTACTTGTAAGCCAACAAGTTAGCCTGCCACGGTTTCAGGATGCTGGCAAGAAACCTAAAATCCTGTGTCAGAGATAAAGAACTTCATTTAAGGCAGCACAGCAAGCAGAATGAGCTTCTTGTTCACATCAGTTCTCTTTGCCTTCAAATCCCAGGAGGACAACATGGATGGGCTCAGATGGCTGCCTGTATATGCTTTGGTCTGAGTTACAGAAGAGGAATTCTGAGCTTACCCAGTCAGAATGGACTTACCCTCGAGTCCATTCTGATTCATGGTGACCCCATGTGTGTGGAGCAGAATTGTGCTCCATGGCTGATGTTTTTGAAAGTACATCACCAGGGCTTTCTTCTAAGGTGCATGTGGGTGGACTCAAAGAGTCCCCACCGTTTCAGTTAGCATCTGAGTGTGTTAACCATTTGCACCACCTCGAGACTCCGAGCTTAAGAAACCTGAATCTTTTCATTATGGGCAGTAAGCATGCCTGCCTTTTGCTCCAGAAGGAGACATTATCTTTTTTATATTGGACAATAAGCAAAACTTCCCCTTGCTCCAGAGGGAGACACTGTATCTTCTAAGACTGTTTACTATACAAACATCCTGACAAGATGGTTAGGAACAAGGGCAGTCAGTGTCTCTGCTTGTAAGATGTGTAGAAATGTGAAACTCATGAAGAACTGTATCCCATCAGTTAAACTTTATTAAAATCCTTGTTGGTTTAAATTAAATTGGGTAAATTGACATCTTTACAATATTGATCCTTTTATTTCATGAACAATGTACTATTTTCCTTTTTTTTTTTGTCTTTGATTTTTCAAGTTTTATTATTTTCTTTTTTAAGGTTTTACATATCTTTTGTTATGTTTATTCCTAGGTACTTAATATTATTTTTTTTTTACTGTAGTCAACACAGTATCTTAAAATTTAAAAAATATTTTATTATTTAATTATTGTGTTGATAATTTGTTGCTGATACATAGAAATGCAACTGATTTTTGAATATAGATTTCACTTTCAGCAACCTTGTTAAATTCTCTTATTAATTCTAGTGATTCATGGATTGATTATTTTTGGTTTTGTATACGACAAATCATATTATTTATGAATAATCAAAGGTTGTTTAACCCCATTCCAATTCATATATCACTTATGTATCTTTCTTTTTCTTATACTGCTGCCTAGTACCTTTAGTACAATGTTATATTTGAGATAGTGCTACAGGCATTCTTATCTTTTTCCTAATTTTAGAAAGAATATCTCTAATGTTTCACCACTGAGTACATTTGCTATAAAATTTGATCGATAGCCTTTATCCAGTTAAGAGAATTCTCTTCTATCCCTAGATGCCTAAGGATTGTTTGAATCATGAATAATTGAATTTTATAAAATTATTTTCTTTATCTATTGAGGTCATAGTATTTTTTTTTTTTTGCTTTAATCTGTTCATATAGCAAAAAACTCTAAGTCTATTGCCATCGAGTCAATTCCGACTGATAGCGACCCTGTAGGACAGAGTAGAGGAGCCCCATAGGGTTTCCAAGGAGGGGCTGGTGGATTCAAACTGCTCATCTATTGGTTAGCGGCTGAGTTTTTAACCACTGCACCACCAAGGCTCCCTTCATGTAGCAGATTACCTAAATAGATTTCCTACGATTAAAACTCACTTCTATCCCTGTGCTAAACTCAACTTTTTATGATATACTGTCTTTTTATACACCATTGGATTTGTTTTGGTAATATTTTGTTTAGGATTTTTGCATTTATTTACGTGAGTGATATTGACTTGTGATTTTCTTTCCTCTGTCTTTTTTCCAGTTTTGTTATTAAGTTTATATTAGTTTCAAAAGCTCGTGAGCGGCCATCTAAGATACTCCACTGGACCCATCCTGTCTGGAGCAAGGGAGAATGAAGAAAACCAAAGATGCAAGAGAAAGATTAGTCCAAAAGACTAATGGACCACACCTACCTCAGCCTCCACCAGACTGAGTCCAGCACAACTAGACGGTGCCCGGCTACCACCACCAACTGTTCTGACACTCTTTGCTGTTGAGTCAGTTCTGACTCCTAGCAACAGAGTAGAACTGCCCTGCAGGATATCCAAGGGGCAGCTGGTGGATTCAAACTGCTGACCTTTTGGTTAGCAGCCAAACACTTAACCATTGGGCCACCAGGGCTCCTGACTGCTCTGCTAGGGATTACAATAGAAAGTCCCAGACAGAGCTGGAGAAAAATGTAGAACAAAATTCTGACTCACAAAAAAAAATTTACTGGCCTGATAGAGACTGGAGAAACCACAAGAGTATGGCCCCCAGACACCCTTTAACTCAGTACTGAAGTCACTCCTGAGGTTCATCCTTCGGCGAAAGATTAGACAGGCCCATAAAACAAAATGAGACTAAATGGGCACACCAGCCCAGCAGGACAAGCAGGCAGGAGGAGGCAGGAAAACTGGTAATGGGGAATCTAAGGTTGAGAAGGGGAGAGTGTTGACATGTCATGAGGTTGGCAACCAATGTCACAAAACAATATGTGTATTAATTGTTTAATGAGAAACTAATTTACTCTGTAAACTTTCATCTAAAGTGCAATTAAAAAGAAGTTTATACTAGTTTCAAAAAAAATTGAATAATACTTCCTTTTATTCTATTCTCTTTAAGAGTTTGCAACAGAGCAGAATTACTTCTTCCCTGAAAGTTAGGTAGAACTTCCTAACAAATTTCTGGGAAGACTTTAAATTATTAAATGCAAGGATTTGTTTTCCTTTTTTTTGCATTATTATAAGCCTTTTCAGATTTCCTATTTCTTCTCTAATCACTTTTGGTATTATATTTTTCTTGAATTTGTCCATTTTGTCTATTTTCAAGTTTAATGACACAAAATAGCTTTCTTATCTTTAATTATTAAAGTTTTCTCTTTTGATTTATCAGAATTGTGCTTAAAAATTTGCAAGCATACCGCCCTCACTGGCCGGCTCCCTGAGTGCCATTTGTTGGCTGCTGGTGTAGCTTTTTTCCACTTCTTTTGATTTCTTCCTTACCTATCACCACTTCTCCCTCCTTTCACTCAAATACCTGGCTCCGTGCACCATCTTTGTTTCTTCCTAAGGGGCTGCTGAGCTTTGTTCAAGTGTGGAACTGCTTCCCGGTCTGGGCTGCTACGTAGGTGGGATCCTGGGGCTTTTGTTTGTTTGTTTTGAATTGTTTGTTTCTTTTCTTTTTCTCGAGTTGGGATCCTGTTCTGGCAAGGCAGTGCTACATGGCTTGGGACCTACCCCCTCAGCTTGCGCAGATACGCAGAGGGATCCCTGGTGGCATTTCTTTTTTTGTGGGTTTTTTTTTTCTTTCTATTTTTTTGGGGGCTTTTCTTATTCTTTTTTTTTTAAACTTTGTTTTGTTTTCTTTTCCCTTTTTGTCTTTCATTACTTAGTTTCTTGTCTCTCTGTAGCTTCCTTCTCTTCCTGTTCCCTGAATTCCTGGCACTGAATACATCTACGCCTTCTAGCCAGGCTGTACTACAACACCTGGGAACAACTTCCCCAGACCTCATAGCTGTACCGGTGGGAGCTTTGCTGTTCTTTTTTCTTTCTAATTTTTATTTATTCATTCTTTTCTTTTCTTTTTTTTCTTCTTCTTCCCCTTTTTGTTTTTCTCCATTTCATAGTCTCTCATCTCTCCACTCCAACGGCAAGGGCCCATAGCACTCTTTTTTGTTTGTTTGTATGTTTTTGGCTCCTGTTCCTCTCTCCTCTCTCTCATATCCATCTTAGCTCCACACATAGCAATCTCCCCCCTCCATCCTGCCTACCTGCACCATGTGCTTAACATCACACCACCAACCAGCACAGCCACGGCCTACCAGAACCTGCCCTGCACTGATTACTGACCAGACCTGGTGGCTTTAGTAAGTGCCACAAACAACCCATCCTAGCAACTCCTCTTCAGCTAGACCTGCCCTGCTGTACCATATCTGAGTGATTGACCCTGCCAATTGCAGAAGGAGGCGAAAAGTATTGTGCCCACAGACGAGCAAACAACAAAGAACACAGCCTGTCTGCTCAGACATAGCCAAAAAAA
>NW_004444107.1:4871639-4884642 GCF_000243295.1 Trichechus manatus latirostris | reverse complement strand
ACAGATACATTGACCAATGGAACAGAATTGAGAACCCAGATGTAAATCCATCCACCTACGGTCACCTGATCTTCAACAAGGGCCCAAAGTCCATCAGCTGGGGAAAAGACAGTCTTTTTAACAAATGCTGCTGGCAAAACTGGATATCCATCTGCAACAAAATGAAACAGGACCTATACCTCACACCATATGCAAAAACTAATTCCAAATGGATCAAAGACCTAAATATAAAGCCAAAAACTACAAAGTTCATAGAAGAAAAAACAGGACCAATGCTACAGGCCCTAATGTACAGCATTAACAGGATACAAACTGTAACCATCAACACACAAACCCCAGAAGATAAGCTAGATAACTGGGATCTTCTAAAAATCAAATACCTATGCTCTTTAAAAAACTTCACCAAAAGAGTAAAAGGAGAACCTACAGACTGGGAAAAAATTTTTGGACAGTACAAGTCAGACAAAGGTCTAATCTCCACAATCTAGAAGAAAATCCAACATCTTTACAACAAAAAGACAAATAATCCTATTAAAAAATAGGCAAAAGAAATGAACAAACACTTCACCAAAGAAAACGTTCAAGCTGCCAACAGACACATGAGGAAATGCTCCGAATCAGTAGCCATTAGAGAAATGCAAACTAAAACCACAATGAGATACCATCTCACTCCACATTACTGGCACGTATCAAAAACACTGGAAATAACAAATGTTGGAGGGGCTGAGGGGAGATTGGAACTCTTATGCACTGCTCTTGGGAATGCAAAATGATACAACCATTTTGGAAAATGATATGGCGCTTCCTTAGAAAGCTAGAAATAGGAATACCATACGATCCACCAATCCCACTCTTAGGAATATATCCTAGAGACATAAGAGTCATCACTCGAATAGACATATGCACACCTATGTTCATGGCAGCATTGTTCACGACAGCAAAAAGACGGAAACAACCTAGATGTCCATCAACAGATGACTGGATAAACAAACTATGGTACATACACACAATGGGGTACTATGCAACGAGAAAGAACAACGATGAATCTGTGAAGCATGGCATAACAAGGATGAAACTGGAGGACATTATGCTGAGTGAAATAAGTCAATCTAGAAGGACAAATATTATAGGAGACCTCTATTGCAAAAACCCATGAAAAAGTTTACACACAAAAAGTAACAATCTTTGTTGGTTACCAGGGATGGGAGGGGTGGGTGGGAAATACTAAATAGGCAATAGATAAGTGGTATATTTGGTGATGGGTGAGACAGTACACAATACTGGGGAAACCAGCACAACTTGTACAAGGAAAGGTCATGGAAGCTCCCTAGACACATCCAAATTCCCTGAGGGACTGAATTGCTGGGAGGAGGGCTGTGGGGACCATGGTCTCAGGGAACATCTGGCTCAATTGGTATAACACAGTTTATAAAGGCAATGTTCTACATTCTACCTTGGTGAGTAGCATCTGGGGTCTTAAAAGCCTGTGAGCAGCCATCTAAGATACTCCACTGGTCTCACCCCTTCGGGAGCAAGGGAGAATGAAGAGAACAGGATACAAGGAAAACATTAGTCCAAAGGACTAATGGACCACAGCCACCACAGCCTCCACCAGGCTGAGTCCAGTACAGCTAGATGTTGCCTGGCTGCCACCACTGAATGTTCTGACTGGGATCACAACAGAGGGTTCTGGACAGAGCTGGAGAAGAATGTAGAACAAAATTCTAACACACAAAAAAAAGTCCAGATTTACTGGTCTAAAAGAGACTGGAGAAACCCTGAGAGTATGGCCCACCTCAGTGGTGAAGTCACTTCCGAGGTTCACCGTTCAGCCGAGGATTGGATAGCCCCATTAAACAAAATGGGACTAACGAGGTACAGCAGTCCAGGGACAAGGACTAGAAGGCAGAAGGGGACAGGAAAGCTGGTGATAGGGAACCCAAGGTTGAGAAAGGACAGTGATGGTATGTAGTGGGGTTGTTAACCATTGTCATAGGGCAACATGTGCACTGTTTAATGAGAAACTATTTTCTTCTGTAAACCTTCATCTAAAGTGAGAATAGCAGCACAACTGGAAGAGCGTGGTCGATTTCACTGTACTGTGCATGTAGAAATTTTTGAAATGGTGTATCTTTGGCTGTGTATACTTTCACCAAAAAAAAAAAAGGTCGAGAAGGGAGAGGGTTGACATGTCATGGGATTGTTAACCAATATCATAAAACAGTATGTGTACTACTGTTTAACGAAAAATTGTTTGTTCTGTAAACCTTCACCTGAAGTACAATTAAAAAGAAAAAAAATTTGCAAGCATAAGGGGCTATTTTTAGGTATCATCTCAATTTTAATTTCTGTGTTCTTGTAATACGCTATCTGCTATAACAAACAATTCCAAATCTGAGAGGACTTTATGCAATACAAATCTATTTCTTTATTTCTTGCTCATTCAAAGTCCAAAGTGTCTGTGTCTAATTGGGTAACTCTTCTATATGACACGGAAAGTGAGCTCCTTTCATTTTATATAGTCAACATTTTCAATACACAGACTCTGATGAAAGGGAAGTAAGAGTCTAGAAGATTGCATAGGATATTCTGTGGTCAGGCCTGAAAGTGCAAGCATTACTTCTGCCCACATTCTACAGGAAAGAGCTAAGTCTCTTAAACATAAGAGGGTTAACTGTATGCCCAGGATGGAGAAGTGAATCAGATAATGGCAATGACTAGTAATCCCTACCATAATTTTTAATGTAATTTACTTTATTACCAAAAAATGCATTCTGTATGATTCCAATTTTTTGAAAAATTTGAGACACAGTCAATTTTTGTAAATGTTTTGTGTGTGCTTGAAAATATTGTATATTTTCCAATTATTGGACGTTGCTGTTAGGCGCTGTTGAGTCGGTTCTGACTCAGAGAGAGAGAAATAAAAGTCTGACTAGTCAGGAAGAGATTAGCAGGCAGAACTGGGGGAAAAAGATAATATAGAAATAAAAAGTGTAAAATTAAAAGTAAAATTTGATCTAAGAGTTAAACAGCAGATAGATACAATAGAGGTGAGAATTAATAAAGTGGAAGTTTTTTCCACACAAGAAGAAATTACATAAAATAATGCAAATAGACCTAAAAAGATGGAGGAAAAAAAGAGTTAAAGACACAAGAAAAACAGAATGAGAAAGTCCAAAATATATCTCAGTAGATTTTCAGAAGAAGAACCTGGAAAATTCAATGAAAAGAAATAGATAAACCCATAATTAATATCAGGCAAAATATTCTTTTAAAGATAAAAACATTACTACTAATATAGAAAAGACTCTATATAAGAGGAGCCCTGGTGGTGCAATGGTTAAGTACTCAGCTGCTAACCAAAAGATCAGCGGTTCAAATCCACGAGCGAATCTGGTGATCTGCTCCCATAAAAACTACACCCTAGGGAACCCCGTGAGGCCGTTCTACTCTGTTACATTGGGTCACTATGAGTCGGAATTGACTTAACGGCACCTAACAACAACAATGACTATAAAGGTAATATGATGTAATCAAAGCATACACATTAGTAAATTTATATTGTTTAATATCATAGCCCCAAAATATTAATTAAAAGAACTACAAAGAGAATCGACAAATCCTCCAACATTGTGGGAAATTTCTAACAACTTATCTCTTATTCTTCAATGCATAAAGTAGATAAAAAGTCAATAGGATGCAAATAATTAGAGCAATAAAATTAACAAGATTGGTCTAATATTTACATATATATATGTAGGGAGAGAGAAAGAGAAGCCTGTACCCAATAATGTTATCAGGAGGCACTGGTCCCTGAAGAAAGACATCATGCTTGATAAAGTAGAAGGTTTTTTTTTTTTTTTTTTTTAACTTCTTTCAACATACAAACATGCTTATTTTATTTTCTCTGTATTTTCAATATATTTCCTATATTTATACATTTTTCAGTATCCAAATTGTTATTGCTTATGATTTCTGTGACACTTGTTTATAGTGGCTTAGTTTCCCCTGGATTTTGTGATTTTTTTTTTTTATTGTAAGCTTTTATTTACATAATATACCATCGGTTGGAATTCTCTAATGTTTGGGGTTGTAGACACCTTTTTTCAGGGAAGATTTGTGTTTCTTTCCACCAGGTGTGTGGGGCAATTAAAAGTTTCACCTTGTAATTTTTCCTTTACATGTAGTTTAGTTATATGCGAACAGTGTAAATTATGATCCTAAATCCATATTTGGACCTTCCAGTAAAGTCTCTGCAAGACAGTTTTCCTTGCTGCTTGCCTCTCTGAGGATTTATTGTTTGTTTGTTTTTTGCTAGTTAACTCTTCCTGAGTGCTTAGGTCTTACTGCGAATGGGTTTTATGCTAGATGTTCACTATTAGTAAGCTTAATGGTGAGGATGCAAAGTTCGAGGCAACCTGGATCCTTGGATACCACAGGGAATCCAGTTGCTTCAGTTCTTAGTTATCTCTCTAGATTCGTGCTCTTTCTTAGTTGCTGGCAGCCTCTTCCATTCATTTAAAAAGTGTTTCTATTATTTTACCTAGCATTTTTCCAATGAATTAAGAGAATTATCAATGAATTTGTATTTTATTTTTTTCAAGAAGCATTTAAATACAGTTGAAAATTGGTACACGTATGTGAGAGAGATAATCATTTATTCAACCAACGCTGGATGCATCAATGAAGCTGTTGTTAGGTCTGTCAGGCTGGTTCTGACTCATAGCAACCCTACATACAACAGAATGAAACACTGCCTGGTCCTACGCAATCCTCACAATTGTTGTTATGTTTGAGTCCATTATTGTAGCCACTGTGTCAATCCATCTCCTTGAAGATCTTCCTCTTTTTCACTGACCCTCTACTTCACCAAGCGTGATGTCCACTTGCTATCAGGAGGGACTGGTCACTCCTGATAACATGTTCAAAGTACGTAATACGAAGTCTCGCCATCCTCCCTTGGAAGGAGCAGTGAAGAAATCAAATGACACAGTGTATTGGACAAATCTGCTTCAAGAGACCTCTCTAAAGTGTTAAAAATCAAAGATGTCACTTTGAGGACTATGATGCACCTGACCCAAGCCATGGTATTTTCAATCGCCTCATGTACATGCGGAAGCTGGACAATGGATAAGAAGACTGAAGAAGAATTGATGCCTTTGTGAAGACATTCAGGCGGCTAACAGACACATGAAGAAATGCTCACAATCATTAGCCGTTAGAGAAATGCAGATCAAAACTACAATGAGATATCATCTCACCCCAACAAGCTGCATTAAGTCAAAAAACACAAAATAATAAATGCTGGAGAGGTTGTGGAGAGACTGGAACACTTAAACACTGTTGGTGGGAATGTAGAATGGTACAACCACTTTGGAAATCAATTTGGGGCTTCCTTAAAAAGCTAGAAATAGAAGTACCATACCATCCAGCGATCCCACTCCTTGGAACATATCCTAGAGAAATAGGAGCCATCACACAAATAGATATATGCACACCCATGTTCATTGTAGCACTGTTCACGATAGCAAAAAGATGGAAATAACCTAGGTGCCCACCAACAGATGATGGATAAACAAATTATGGTATAGTCACGCAATGGAATACTATGCAACAATAAAGAACAACGATGATGCCATGAAACATCTTATAACATGGAGGGATCTGGAGAGCATTATGCTGAGTGAATTTAGTCAGTCACAGAAGGACAAATATTGTATTAAGACCACTATTATAAGAACTCAAGAAAAGGTTTAAACACAGAAGAAAACATTCTTCGATGGTTATGAGGGTGGGGAGGAAGGGTGAGAGTTATTCACTAACTAGACAAAAGACAAGAATAATCTTAGGTGAAGGGAAGGACAGCACACACTGAAGGGAAAGTCAGCACAACTGGATTAAACCAAAGCTAAGAAGTTTCCTGAATACAATCAAACACTTTGAGGGACAGAGTAGCAGGGGTGGAGGTCTGGGAACCATGCTTTCAGGTCAACTGTCGTAACAAAGTTTATTAAGAAAACGTTCTGCACCCTATGTAGGTGAGTGGCATCTGGGGTCTTAAAAGCTTGCAAGCTTCCATCTAAGATGCAGCAATTGGTCCCAACCACCTGGAGTAAAGGAGAATGAAGAACACCAAAGACACAAAGAAAGTATTAGCCCAAGAGACAGAAAGGGCCACATAAACCAGAGACTTCATCGGCCTGAAACCAGAAGAACTAGATGGTGCCCAGCTACCACCAATGAGCACTCTGACAGGGAACACAACAGAGAGTCCCTGATGGAGCAGGAGAAAGGTGGGGTGAAGAACTCAAATTCTAGTAAAAAGACTAGACTTAATGGTCTGACTGAGACTGGAGGAACTCCAGAAGGCATAGCCCCTGGATTCTCTATCAGCCCAGAACTAAAACAATTTCAGAGACCAACTCTTCAGACAAAGGTTGGACTGGACTGTGGGACATAAAATGATACTCATGAAGAGTGTGCTTCTTAGCTCAAGTAGATACATGAGACTAACGGGCAGCTTCTATCTGGAGGTGAGATGAGAAGGCAGAGAGGGTTAGGAGCTGGTTGAATGGACATAGGAAATCAGGGGTGGAAAGGAGAAGTGTGCTGTCACAGTATAGGGAGAGGAATTAGGGTCACATAACAATGTATGTATAAATTTTTGTATAAGGGACTAACTTGAAATGTAAACTTTCACTTAAACTACAACGATAAACAAACAAACCAAAAAAGAATTCATGCCTTTGAATTATGATGTTGGTGAAGAATACTGAGTATACCATGAACTGCTAGAAGAATGAACAAATCTGTCTTGGGAAAAGTGCAGCCAGAATGTTGCTTAGAAGGAATGAATGAAGATGTGGATCCCTGGAAATGACTTCATCAGTTGTCAGAAGTAGATGACATACAAACTGAAATCACTCTTGTTACAAGGCCTGTGAAAAGCCAATGCTTGCTCTTCCACTGAGTGACCTTGTTAACCTCTCTGATGTCAAGCCACCCTTTTGGGGCTTGATTTTTCTCATCTTTAAGATGAAATGATTTATCTAGTACATATCTTCCCAATCAGTATAGGTTGCAGATATTCTGGTAGATATTGATCTTTTTGACCCCAATGTGTTGCCTGGGGCAGCTGGAGGCCCTGCCATTCATCTTTAACCTCTAGCAGTCTCATCTGTTTACCAGTGCTCCACACAAATATCGTTTTTCATGTGCACTATGTTGAAGCTCTTGTGGCACAGTGGTTAAGAGCTCGGCTGCTAACCAAAAGGTTGGCAGTTGGAATCTACCAGGTGCTCCTTGGAAACCCTGTGAGGCAGTAGTTCTTCTTCTATAGGGTCGTTATGAGTCAGAATCAACCCGACGACACTGGGTTTTTGGCTTTATGTTGTGAAAAGGGTTAAGAAACATGTTTCAGAAGATTTTCTAACAGCACTTCTGTTCCTAAAGGTCTTGATTTGAAAGATTAATTATTAATGCAGGAATCTCTGGGCACTTTTCATTGAATGAGCATACTGTGTTCAGGAGAGAAAGGGGATGGATTTTACATAGAGTTCTGAAATCTTCAGAAGGAATTTAGTATCTTTGTGAATAAGAAAAATCTCAAGAATTTGATTCTAAGAGATTTGATTAGAGCTAGTAATACCATTTGAGGAAAATAATTCTGATTATTTGAAGGAGCCAAGCCCTTTGATGGCTTCCTGGACACAAATCACACTTGCTGATATTCTAATTTCATAGTGCTTCTTCACCTCCTCGCTTCTTTTCCACAAGTACAATATTAGAGAGGCAATTTAGAGGTCAACTTAAGAGACCTCATGTCCTTTCCCTTCTTTCATTTGTTTATATTTAATAATTGTATTCCTTTATTTTACTTTGTATTTTCAATCCGCTTGTTTCCCTGGCATTTTAAACAGTTTGAAAAAACAGAGTGGTTTTACTTGCTAAGGCATACCCATAAACCCTGTCAAAAACAGTGATTTGTTTTGCGAATACCTGAAAGCATGAGCCCAACATGCTCTACTTCTGACTGTCTAGCTTGATTTTGAGTCATTCCTTAAAAAGAATGTTCAGCACTCAGCAGCACAGAGTTCATTCTGACTCTGCAGTTGCATTGCTTACATTGGGATGTACTCTGCTTTCTAAAAAACAGATCCCTGTACTCCACCCCAAGCCTACTGAATCTGAGCCTGCATGAGTGGAGGTCAAGGAATCTGCAGTTTTACATTTGGGGACCACTACTCTGTAAACAAGAGAGAGTGCAAGGAATTTGGCTGGAAAATGGGGGAAAGGTTAAAGAAGACATCACACAAGAGTTATTATTTTTATTTATTCTTGAAGGATGAACTGAATATGTGCCTGATCGGGAAGACTAGAGTGGGATATTTTAGTCAGAAGGCATGGCGTAAGTAGAGGTACAAGAGAAACTCCATGGTATATTTTGGAGAGCTGTAAATGGTCTCATGTGACTAGATGATAAGATGCATGATGCAGGGTGGGGAGTGGTGGTATAAACAACAGAAAATGGCTCTGGAAAGTAGATTAGGACTAAATCTGTGCATGGTCTTGGATGATAAGGAGATGTTTTTTATTTCATAGGCAACAAACGCCATCAAAGGATTCAGAATATGACAATAATGTGATGAGGTTTTCATCTTATTATACAACTGTGGCAGCAATGTGGAGAACAAACTTGAGGGAGAAGAAATTGGAGGCAATGAGATCAATTATAGAAGATTGTTAGAGTAGAGCAGATGAATGTTTATAAGGCAGTAGCTGAGGAAATGGAGAAAAGCGGGATAAATTTGGTTTATTCATTTACTCAACAGATATTTGTTGACTTTTGAATGTGATAGGCCCTGTGCTAGCTGCTAGAAGAAAAAAAAAAGAATATTCCAAACCAAATAAAAAATATGTAATGTGTGTTTGTGCATGTGTGTGTGTGTGCATGTACAATTGTGCAGGTGCAAGTGTATTGAGAAGATATACAGACATAGAAAAAGAATAGAAACAAATATTTTAAAAAACAGTGGTATCTTTTTGTGGAAGGAATATATATAATTAGACTTTTCTTTAGACATTTCTGAAATTTCTAAAGTATCTGCAATGTGGGTGTATTACATTGAAATTTTTTATTTTAATTCTACAATTTAAGAATATATATGGTTCTTGCCTCCCAGGACCCTAGTGAGAAGATAACCATGTGAACAAACAACTATATAGCAGTAAGGTTATTGTTATAGTATACCAAAAAGCCAGTTGCCATTGAGTCAGTTCTGACTCATACTGATCCCATCTGTGTCAGAGTAGAGCTTTGTTCCACAAAAGTTTCAATGGCTCATTTTTCAGAAGTAGACATCCAGGCCTTTCTTCTGAGATGCCTCTGGGTGGACTCGAACCTCCAACCTTTCAGTTAACATGTTGCCTCCCCAGGGACTCCATTGTTATAATAGAGACATGTTTAAAAAATTAGTGAAAATATATGAGAAGCAACATCTAAGCATGCCTTTGGAAAACAGGGAAGTCTTGGTCAGTGTTTTAGTTGAAGTCGGGAATGGTAGTTTCAGAGGAAAGATATTCCAGGCAAAGGGAGCAGCGTTGCCGTATTAATCTGATAGGTAGGCAGATTCTGAAGAGTATTGTATTCTTTGAAAATATGTTTAAATTTTATTTATAGTCCATTACAAAAATTTAAGCAGGAAGAAGACAAGTAAATTTTCACTCCGTGAAGGTCATCTGGCATTAGTACAGAAGTTAGATTGAGGTGGTGTGCGGGATTGCGTAGAGAGATTGGATTATTAGTCCTTAAATGAGATAATTTTTGGAGGACACTAAAAGTAATCCATGGAACTAACTAGAGCTAGTTATTATTTGGATTATTCAGGAAAGATCAAAGGATTTGGGCCTTAAATAATGAAAAACGTAGCTGTGTGAAAGTCTTCTTCTTTTATGAAAAACAAAATCATTTGTTGCTTGGTTACGAGAGAGAAGGTAACATTTCTATCTATGTTTTGATGGTGAACCACAATGATGCAAAACAGAGTTTTCAGTAGAAAGCAGAATTGATAGCCTAGCCAAGTTTTTAAAATTTAGTTCACAGTTTTTCAGAAACCTAAGATGATACGATAAAGACCAAACCTGTGATTGTTTCTCAAGGCAGCTATTGTGTCCATCATGGCATATCTTGCGAGTGATCTTGTTCTTTTCCAGGCATAGCAGATTATTTTGGATTTCCAGGCTAGAGAGTTTAAAGTCACTTTTCTCATTTAATTGTCCTTAACCATTGTTTTCTTTTTCTTATAATTAAGCATTTGCAAACCCAGAAGTTAGCCACCAAAGGAACGTGGAAGCCTGGAATATGATGCTGTTTAACTCTGTTTCCTCCCTTGCTAACAAGTCATATTGGTCATATCCTTTCGATTTCCTAAGAAAAGCAGCCAAAAAATGGACAGTTAGATTTTCAAGTTGTAGTGATTTCTTTTCCTCTTAGATATAAGAAATGAGTGTGTTTTAAGAGAGATAGGTGGGTATGTTCATAAATTTGTTTTTTTCCCTGAGAGAGTAAATGAATCACGTGGTCTGATTATCTAAACATCTACCTCTTCTAGTCATAAAGGGGCGAGCTGATTTATATATCTTTCCAGATCCTTATTGTTATTATTGATAAGACCAAGTATATTTTGAGTGTCTACTGTGTAACAGTCATTGTTCTAGGTACTTTTCATATTTTAAAGTATTCACTATGCACCACAGTCCTATAAGGTTGTTGTTGTTAGGTGCCGTCGAGTCAGTTCCAACCCATAGCAACAGAACAAAACACAGCTCGGCCCTGCACCATCCTCACAATTGTTGTTATGCTTGAGCCCATTGTTGCAGCCACTGTGTCAATCCATCACATTGAAGGTCTTCCTCTTTTTCTCTGACCCTCCGCTTTACCAAGCATGATAACTTTTCCAGGGACTGAGCCTTCCTGATATCATATCCAAAGTATGTGAGATGTAGTCTTGCCATCCTTGCTTCTAAGGAGCATTCTGGCTGTACTTCTTCCAAGACAGATTTGTTCATTCTGGCAGTCCATGATATATTCACTATTCCTTGCCAATACCATAATTCAAAGGCAGCAATTCTTCTTTGGTCTGCCTTATTTATTGTCCAGCTTTCCCATGCATATGAGGTGATTGAAAACACCATGCCTTGGGTCAGGCACACTTAGTCTTCAAGGTGAAATCTTTGCTTTTTAACACTTTAAAGAGATCTTTTACAGCAGATTTGCCCAATGCAATGCGTCCTTTGATTTCTTGACTGCTGCTTCCGTGGGTGTTGATTGTGAATCCAAGCAAATGAAATCCTTAACAACGTCAGTCTTTTCTCCATTTATCATGATGTTGCTTATTGGTCCAGTTGTGAGGATTTTTGTTTTCTTTATGTTGAGGTGTAATCCATACTAAGGCTATAGTCTTTGATCTTCATCAGTAAGTGCTTCAAGTCCTCTTCACTTTCAGCAAGCAAGGTTGTGTCATCTACATTACTCAGGTTGTTAATGAGTCTTCCTCCTATCCTGATGTCCTGTTATTCTTCATATATTTCAGCTTCTCGGATTATCTGCTCAGTATACAGACTGAATAAGTGTGGTGAAAGGATACAACCCTGATGGACACCCTTCCTGACATTAAAACCACATGGTATCCCCTTGTTCTGTTTGAATGACTTCCTCTTGATCTATGTACAGGTTCCTCATGAGCACAGTTAAGTGTTCTGGAATTCCCATTCTTCACAATGTTATCCATTATTTGTTATGATCCACACGGTCATATTGACTATGCCTTTGCATAGTCAATAAAACACAGGTAAACATCTTTCTGGTATTCTCTGCTTTCAGCCAGGATCCATGGGGTGTCAGCAATGATATGCCTGTTTCCATATCCTCTTCTGAATCCGGCTTCAATTTCTGGCAGTTCCCTGTTGATGTACTGCTGCAACCACTTTTGAATGATCGTCAGCAAAATTTACTTGTGTGTGATATTGTTCTATAAATTTCCACGCTGAGTTGGATCACATTTCTTTGGATTAGGCATAAATATAGATCTCTTCCAGCCAGTTGACCAGGTAGGTGTCTTCCAAATTTCTTGGCATAGACAAGTGAGCACTTCCAGTGCTGTATACCTTTGTTGAAACATCTCAATTGGTATTTTGTCAGTTCTTGGAGCCTTGTTTTTCACCAATGCCTTCAGTCCAGCATGGACCTCATCCTTCACTATCATCGGTTCTTGATCATATGCTGCCTTCTGAAATGGTTGAAAGTCAACCAGTTATTTTTGGTATAGTGACTCTGTGTATTCCTTACATCTTCTTTTGATGCTTCCTGGGTAGTTTAATATTTTCCTTGCAGAATCCTTTAATATTGCAACTCAAGGCTGAATTTTTTCTTCAGTTCTTTCAGCTTGAGAAATGCTGAGCGTGTTCTTCCCTTTTGGTTTTCTAACTCCAGGTGTTTGCACATGTCATTATAATACTTTATTTTGTCTTCTCAAGGCACACTTTGAAAGCTTCTGTTCAGCTCTCTTACTTCATTATTTCTTCCATTTACTTTAGCTACGTGACGTTCAAGAGCAAATTTCAGAGTCTCTTCTGACATTCATTTTGGTCTTTACTTTCTTTCCTATCTTTTTTTTTTTTTTTAGCAGTGAGTACAATGACTTTTTCTTTTTTTTTTTATATTTTATTGTACTTCAGGTGAAAGCTTACAGAACAAATAGTTTCTCAGAAACAGTAGTACACATGTTGTTTTATGACATTGGTTAACAACCCAACAACATATTAACCCTCTAACTTCTCAACCTTTTTTTTTTTTTGGTGAAAATACACATAGCCAAAGATACACCGTTTCAAAAATTTCTACATGCACAGTTCAGTGACATTGACTAAGCTCTTCCAATTGTGCTGTTATTCTCACTTAAAATGAAGACTTACAGAACAAAATAGTTTCTCATTTAACAGTTAC
>NW_004444107.1:4825117-4862050 GCF_000243295.1 Trichechus manatus latirostris | reverse complement strand
TACAGCCTGGCTAGAAGGCGTAGAGGTATACAATGCCTGGTATTCAGGGATCAGAAAGAGAAGGAAGATATAGAGGGACAAGAAACTGAGCAATGAAGAAAGACAAAAGGGAAAAAGAGGGAAAAGAAAACAAAACAAATTAAAAAAAAAAAGAACAAGAAAGTTCCCACCACAAAACAGAAAAAAAAAAAAAACCAACAAAAAAAGAAATGCCCTCAGGGATCCCTCTGCACATCTGTGGAAGCTGAAGGGGAGTTCCTTGCCTTGCAGCTCCGCCTGGGCAGAAAAGGCTCCCAACTCAAGAAAAGGAAAAGAAAACAAACAAACAATTCAAAACGAACAAACAAACAAAAGCTCCGGGATCCCACCAGTGTGGTAGCCCAGCCCGGGAAGCAGCTCCACACTCGAATGGAGCTCCGCAGCCCCTCAAGAAGAAGCCAAGATGGCGCACGGAGCCGGGCACTTGAGCAAAAGGAGGGGTAGGCGGCGAGAGGCAAGCAAGAAATCAAAAGAAGCAGAAAAAAAAAGCAACACCAGCAGCCAAGAAATGGCACTCAGAGAGCCAGCTAGTGCAGGCTGGTGTTTCTGGACAAGAGACTGTGTCCCCAGGAAGCAGCAGAGGCCGACTGTGGGTGAAAAAGGGTAGAGAGTGGGAAAGTGTATATCACAAATTGCCGGTGCTCTGCAGCCCCTCAGGAAGAAGCAAAGATGGCGCATGGAGCCAGGCACTCGAGTGAAAAGAGGGGAAATTGGCGAGAGGCAAGGAAGAAATCAAAAGAAGTGGAAAAAAGCAACACCAGCAGCCAACAAATGGCACCCAGAGAGCTGCCCGCTTGGGTGTGTGGAATCCAAGCAGCCGGCACTTCCCGGTCAAGAGACTGTGGCCACGGGGAGCAGAGGAGGCCGAGCCAGGGTGAAGAGGGCTGGGGGGTGGGAAAGCACACACTGCAAATTACCGGTTGTTTTGTCTCCCACTGGATGCTCCGTGAGGCTGCTTTCTCGTACCCTAGTTTGCTGGTCTCCGACAGGAGTACAAGATGGTGGATCCACGCTGCGTTAGCTGGTAGGGGACCTCTGCATGAATCTCTCCTTGCTCTCTGCTGTCTGTCAGTTTTCTCACTCCACTTGGTGCTTGGCTGAGTTCTTTATCTCTTCATTTGATGTTTTAGGGTTTCAGGATTGTTGTATTCTCTGTTCAGCTTAGTTTTTCGGATCTTTGCTGTGGAGGCACGGCGTGGTGCTTCTACCTAGAGCACCATTTTGCTGGAACTCCCTCTTTCCTATCTTTTTAATGACCTCTTGCTTTCTTCATGTATGATGTCCTTGACGTCATTCCTCAACTCATCAGGGCTTCAGTCATTAGTATTCAATGCATCAAATCTATTCCTGAGATGGTCTGTAAAGTCAGGTGGGATATACTCAAGGCCATACTTTGGCTCCCGTGGACTTGTTCTGATTTTCTTCAGCTTCAACTTGAAGTTGAAGCTATGAGGTAGGTGCTATTATATCTTATTTTACAGATTAAGTAATTTGCCCTAGTAAGCAACAATTTGACTCAAGAGTCCAAGAACTTAACCCTGAAGAGTTAGTGTATATTGGTTATCCTAAAGAATTGATAAAAGAAAACAATATGTTCTAAGTATTAGGCTTGCACATGTATATTAAGATAATTTGAAATATATATACATGTATATATGACATTGGTGGTTCAGTGGTAGAATTCTCACCATTTATGCTAGAGACTCTAGTTCCATTCCTGGCCAGTGCATCTCATGTACAGTCACCACCTGTCTGTCAGTAGAGACTTTCATATTGCTGTGATGTTTAACAGGTTTCAGCAAAGCTTCCAGACTAAGGTAGACTAAGAAGAAAGGCCTAGTGAGCTACTTCCAAAAATCAGCCCACAAAAACTTTATAAATCACAACGGTTTGGTTCTCAACATATCATGGGGATGGTACAAGACTGGGCAGCAATTTTTTCCATTGTGTGCACGAGGTTGTCATGAGTTGGGGGCTCATTCGATGGGGGCTTATTCGATGGCAGCTAACAACAACTTTTTCTCTCTCTCTATATATATATACATACACACACACACAAATGTAATAGGTGTCTCATTACATATCTTTAGTAAAGAGTGGACAAAAATATAGTTTTTAAAAGTGCTTTACATGTTATTTCATTTGATGCTCACAACCACCCTATGAGTAAAACAAATGAAAATACTTTTGTCCCCATTTTCAAATGAGAAAATGAGGTTCAAAAATATTGTATTACTACTCAAGTTTGTGTGGCATGTAGTAAAGTTTATTAATGAGTTTATTAATGAATCACAGAAAAGTACAAATGAAGGTGAATATTTACTGTTAGTATTAGATTCAATACCAAGCCTAAATTTCTAAATTTTAAGTGAAGAGTAGTTGTTTTTGTTAGGTGCTCTCAAGTCAGTTCCAACTTATTGTGATCCTGTGTACAAAAGAATGAAACACTACCCTATCCTACGCCATAGTCACAATTGTTGTTATGTTTGAGCCTGTTGTTGCAGCCACTGTGTCAATCCATCTCATTGAGGGTCTTCCTCTTTTTCACTTACCTTCTACTTTACCAAGCATGATGTCCTTCTCCAGGGACTGGTCACTCCTGATAACATGTCCAAAGTATGTGAGACAAAGTCTTGTCATCCTAGCTTCTAAGGAGCATTCTGGCTGTACTTCCTCCAAGACAGACTTGTTCATTCTTCTGGCAGTCCATGGTATATTCAATATTCTTCACCAGCACTATAATTCTATGGCATCGATTCTTCTTTGGTCTTCCTTATTCATTGTCTAACTTTCGCATGCATATCAGGTGATTGAAAATACCATGACTTGGGTTAAGCACACTATCTTAGGCTGGGTTCTCTAGTGAAGTGTGTATATATATGGACTCTTTCTATATATGTACATATACATAGAGAGAGAGACAGAGAGAGATTTATCTCAGCAAATGGCTCATGCAGTTTTAGAGGCTGGTAAGTCCCAAGTCTGTGGGTCAGGCATCAGGGTAAGGCTTGTTCTTACTCATGAAGCTACTGGGGCTGACTACCCCAAGATTGGCAGGTAACATGGCAGGTTGCTGACTCGCAGGTTGCTGGCTCACAGGCTGTGAAGGCTGATGAATTCCAAGATCAGCAGGCAATACGGCAGGCAGGTGGTTCAAGTCCCAAGAACCAGAGGTTTTGATGATGAGCTGGAAGCAGGATCCAGAGTAAGCAAGTGAGCTTTGCCAGAAAGTCCATATACTTACTGAAAGCAGGCCCTATTCACCCCCAAGGAAACTCTTCTTACAATCGATTGGCTGATCACATCAGACCACATCATGGAGGATAATTATGTCTTTACATAATTGCCAAATTACATCATTACATAACTGCCAAGCTACATCATTACACAACTGCCACACTACATCATTGCACAACTGCCAAGCTACATCATTACACAACTGCCACACTACATCATTACATAACTGCCAAACCACTGAGAATCATGGACCAGCCACGTTGACATGCAACCTTAACCAACACAGTCCACCTTTTGTCAATTTGGCACCTGTACACATTTCCTTAAACCATACACAATCTCTAAATAAAGACAATTACAAACTCATACTTGTGCCTAACATAACAGAACTAACATGCGTACAACCAAAAATGCACTAGCTCCATTTACATCTTATAAGTGGAGAGAACAAAAATATTTGATACAAACATACAAGGAGGAAATACTCTTAACAATTACAGTCTTCATTTCTGCAACTGGTCATGTGCTTGTAACTGGAATTTAGAACTATCTTCTTCCATATTCCCTTTACGCTCAGCAAGCACCTCAGCTGGTCATGGTTCTTTATCTGGTGGGGTGACCCAAACCTTCGTTTCTGAAGGGTCTGGGCCATTAGTCATGTCAGAATTGAGTTGCTGTAGTTTTCCATTGATTTTAATCACAGGGAAAGGTAGTAATAAGCAATGCCCTAAGGGATAGCCTGTATTCCAGACATATTCTTTTTTACCTCCATTATGCAACATCTACCCGATTTCCCCTTGGTAGTCAGGGTCAGTCACACCAGTCAATTTGGTAACTCGCTACTTTGCCTTTTGATCCAGATGCATGAGGAGCCCAAAGTGGCCAGGTGGCATTCTTAACATTCAACAGTTTAATGGAATCTGTGTTGTGTCTGCAGGTGGGAGCATTCCTCCCTTTGGCACTAAGATCTCTAGACCCACAGAGCATAGGGTTACAGTGACAAGAAGCAAGAATTTTGCTAGTGGGTCAAATAGTGATTGGTGCCACTCCTTTCTTTACTCTTTGACTCCTGGAATCATGAATCCTGGTAAGGGGAGAAACAGAACCATGTATTGGACATTGGTTTAGAGCATATACAGCCTCCTGGAGAACATTGCGCCAACTCTGTAAAGTGTTGCCACTTAGCTGGTGCCATAATTGTGACTTTAGAAGGCCATTCCATCATGCTATCAAGCCAGATGCTTCAGGATGATGGGGAACATGGTAAGACCAGCGAATTCCATTACCATACTTCATTTGCTGTGAAGTGAGTTTCTTTATCTGAAGCAATGTTGTGTGGGATACCACAACAGTGGATAAGACATTCTGTGCAGCTTGGACTTCTTCCTTCAATACGATTGGTTCTTGATCATATGCTACCTCCTAAAATGGTTGACTGTTGACCAATTCTTTTTGGGACATTGACTCTGTGTATTCCTTCCATGTTCTTATGATGCTTCCTGCGTCGTTCAATAGTTTGCCCATAGAATCCTTCAATATTGCAACTCAAGGCTTGAAGTTTTTCTTCAGTTCTTTCAGTTTGAGAATGCCAAAAGCATTTTCCCTTTTGGTTTTCTAACTCCAGATCTTTGCACATTTTATTATAATACTTTACTTTGTCTTCTTGAGCTGCCCTTTGAAATCTTCTGCTCAGCTCTGTTATGTCATCATTTCTTCCATTTACTTTAGCTACTCTACATTCAAGAGCAAGTTTCAGAGTCTCTTCTGACATCCATTTTGGTCTTATCTTTATTTCCTGTCTTTTTAATGACATTTTTCTTTCTTCATGTATGATGTCATTGATATCATCCCACAACTCATCTGGTCTTTGGTCATTAGTGTTCAGTGCATCAACTCTGTTCTTGCGATGGTCTCTAAATTCAGGTGGGATATACTCAAGGTCATACTTTGGCTTTCGTGGAGTTGTTTTAATTTTCTTCAATTTTAACTTGAACTGACATATGAGCAACTGATGGTTGGCTATTAGTCGGCCCCTGGCCTTTTTCTAACTGATGATATTGAGCTTCTTCTTCTTTTTTTTTTTTTAATTGAAATTTAGATGAAGGTTTACAGAGCAAACTAAGTTCTCATTAAACAGTTAGTGCATATACTGTTTTATGGCCTTGGTTAACAACACCATGACATGTCAGTAGTCTCCCTTCTCGACTTTGGGTTCCCTATTACTAGCTTTCCTGTCCCATCCTGCCTTCTAGTCCTTGCCCCTGGGCTAGAGTGCCCTTTAAGCCTCATTTTGTTCTATGGGTCTGTCTAATCTTTGGCTAAAAGGTGAATCTTTGGAGTGACTTCATTACTGGGCTATAAGAGTGTACAGGGTCCATATTCTCGGGGTTTCTCCAGTCTCTGTCAGGCCAGTAAGTCTGGCCTTTATTTCTTGAGTTAGAATTTTATTCTACATTTTTCTCCTGCTCTGTCTGGGACCTTCTGTTGTGATCCCTGTCAGAGCAGTCAGTGGTGGTAGCCAGGCACCATCTAGTTGTGTTGGACTCAGTCTGGTGGAGGCCATAGTAGTTGTGATCTATTAGTCTTTTGGACTAATCTTTCCCTTGTGTCTTTAGTTTTCTTCATTTTCTCTTGCTCTGGAAGGGGTGAGACGAGTGGAGTATCTTAGATGGCTATTCATAGGCTTTGAAGACCCCAGACACTACTCACCAAAGTAGAATGTAGAACATTTTCTTTATAAACTATGTTATGTCAATTCAGCTAGATGTTCCCTGAGACCATGGTCCCCACAGCCCTCATCCCAGCAATTTGGTCGCTAGGGGAGTTTGGATTTGTCCACAGAACTTCCAAGACCTTACCCTGAACAAGTTGTGCTAGCTTCCCCAGTATTGTGTACTGTCTTACCCTTCACCATAGTTACCACTTATCTATTATCTAGTTAGTGTTTTTCTACCCCCACCCCTCCCCTCCCTCATAACCATCAAAGATTGTTTCTTTTTGTGTGTAAACCTTTTCATGAGTTTTTATAGTAGTGGTCTCATACAGCGTTTGCCCTTTTGTGATTGACTTATTTCACTCAGCATAATGCCCTCCAGATTCATCCATGTTGTGAGATGCTTCACAGATTCGTCATTGTTCTTTATTGTTGAGTAGTATTCCATTGTTGGAATGTACCATAGTTTGTGTATCCATTCATCTGTTGATGGGCATCTAGGTTGTTTCTATCTTTTTGCTATTGTGAACAATTCTGCAGTGAACATAGGTGTGCATATGTTTATTCATGTGATGGCTCTTATTTCTCTAGGATATATTTTTAGGAGTAGGATTGCTGAATCATATGGTATTTCTATTTCTAGCTTTCTAAGGAAGTGCCATATCGTTTTCCAAAATGGTTGTATCATTTTGCATTCCTGCCAGCAGTGCATAAAAGTTCCAATCTCCCCACAGCCTCTCCAACATTAGTTATTTTCTGTTTTTTTGATTCGTGCCAGTAATGCCGGGGTATCTCATTGTGGTTTTGATTTGCATTTCTCTAATGGCTAGTGATCGTGAGCATTTCCTCATGTGTCTGTTAGCGCTTGAATGTCTTCTTTGGTGAAGTGTCTGTTCATTTCTTTTGCCCACTTTTTAATTGGATTATTTGTCATTTTGTTGTAGAGTTGTTGGATTTTCTTGTAGATTTTAGAGATTAGACCTTTGTCCAATTTGTAATAGCCAAGATTTTTTTCCCAGTCTGTATGTTCTCTTTTTATTCTTTTGGTGAAGTCTTTTGATGAGCATAGTGTTTAATTTTTAGAAGATCTCAGTTATCTAGCTTATCTTCTGGAGTTTGTATGTTGTTAGTTATGGTTTGTGTGCTGTTAATGCCGTGTACTAGCTGTTGATCCTGTTTTGTCTTCTACGATCTTTATAGTTTTTGGTTTTAGACTTACGTCTTTCATCCATTTTGAAGTAGTTTTTGTGTATGGTGTGAGGTATGGGTCCTGTTTCATTTTTTTGCTGATGGACATCCAGTTTTACCAGCACCATTTTTTTTAAAGACTGTCTTTTCCCCATTTGATGGACTTTGGGCCCTTGTCAAAGATCAGATGACCGTAGGTGGATGGATTTACATCTGGGTTCTCAATTCTGTTCCATTGGTCAGTGTATCTGTCGTTGTACCAGTACCAGGCTGTTTTGATTACCGTAGCTGTATAGTAAGTTCTGAGGTCAGGTAGTGGAAGTCATCCTACTTTATTCTTCCTCTCAATAGAGCTTTACTTATCCAAGGCCTCTTCCCTTTCCATATAAAGTTAATGATTATTTTTTCCATCTCTTTGAAGAATGTTATTGGTATTTGGATAGGGATTGCACTGTATTTGTAGATTGCTTTGAGTAGAATTGTCATTTTCACAATGTTGAGTCTACCTATCCATGAGCATGGTATGTTTTTCCATTTATGTAGATCTGTTTTGGTTTCTTGTTGTAGTGTTTTGTAGTTTTCTTTGTATAGTTCTTTTACATCCCTGGTTAGATTTATCCCTAAGTATTTTATTTTTTTTAGGGGCTATTATAAATGGTATTGCTTTCCTGATTTCCTTTTCATCATTCTCCTTGTTGGTGTATAGGAATTCAACTGATTTTCATATGTTTATCTTGTATCCTGCTACTCTGCTGAATCTTTCTATTAGTTCCAGTAGTTTTCTTGTGGAGTCTTTTGGGTTTTCCATATATTGTACCATATCATCTACAAATAGGGACAGTTCTACTTCTTCATTACCAACTTGGATGCCCTTTATTTCGTTTTCTTGCCTTATTGCTCTAGCTAGGACTTCCAGCACAATGTTAAATAGGAGTGGTGATAAAGGACATCCTTGTCTCGTTCTTGTTCTCAAAGGGAATGTTTTCAGCTTCTCTCCAATTAGAATGTTGTTGGCTATTGGTCTTGCACAGACGCCCTTTATTATGTTGAGGAACTCCCCTTCTATACTTACTTTATTGAAAGTCTTTACCAGGAATGGGTGTTGGACTTTGTCAAATGCCTTTTCTGTGGATATTGAGCTCCTTCTTTGTCTCTTTCCAAACATGTAGTTGATTTGATTCCTGTGTATCCCATCTGGCGAGGTCCATGTATATAGTTGCTATTTATACACTAAGGGTGGTTAGATCATTTTATTTCTTCTGAGGAACCAAAAGATCCAGTCTTACCTGCCCAGTTTTAGCCCAATTTTAGAAATTACAGTTCTTTAACATGAATATTTAACAAGTTAAACTATTCCCTTCATCTGCTTGTTGCTTCTTTTTATCTTTTGAAGAGATTTAAATGTGTTTATGAAGAATTGATTATTGCATTAAATTTTATATAAAAGCGTTCCAAATCTGATCTTTTAATGATGTGACTAAGAGTAGCTTTGATTTTTTATTTTTTCAGAGTAATTCATTGTGATAATATCATAGGCTAGTACAGCTTATATCTCGTGCTTTTGTTTTTCGAATTGGAGGTTAGGCCCTATGCATATAGTGCATTAATAAAATAATAGTGTTTAGAACATTCTAGAGCCAGTCTTCTTTCTAAGAAGCTACTTAGGCTCAGTGAAACACATTACCCCCAGGCAAAATGCTTTTCTGGAGGTTACTGTGAATGTGAGAAAAAAAGACATACCTTGAGTTTGTATTAAATCTAGGAAGTAACTATGGGAGAAGATATATAAATGAAATACATAGAAAGACAAATAAGTCGAGGAGGGGATGGTTTGAGAAGTAACCGGAAAAAAAAAAAAAAGAAAAACAGCACAATTTCTGTCTTGCTGGTTTTTTCTTTCTGAAGACAGAGCTGAGTCATTATGTTTAACAGTCCTTAAAATAAATGCCTCCTGGAGGGCAGCCAGGGATAGACATGCTGTGGAAACACTTGATGCTCTTCATCGTTGCATTGAGTTTTGCCTACAGTTGCTCAGACCAGAACATGAAAGCAAGACTTGTTAATGAAATCACATAAAGTCGGTCTACTTATTTTTTGCTTTAATATTCCCAGAGTTATTCCAGAGTACTGAAAATCAGAATGGTCTTGTAGGAAATAAAGTCTTGGAACTTGATTTTGGGGCCTCATTCATTCATGTGAGATAGAGATGGGCCTTGGAACAGAGAGAAATATGAGACGATAGTGGCTTTTCAAGTTGGTGCTATGGTTCCCATGTAGACATCACTCCACAAATTCTTTCGTATTGTACAGTGAGTGGGGCAATCTTCTTTTTGACATATGCTTCTCAGCATACTGCCTTTTGTGATTTCTTGTTTCGATGACTGCCTTTGATATTCACTATATCTCCTACACAAAATTTGTCGTTGTTCGGGAGGGAGATAAAAAAGGGAGGACAGCAGAGGGTAATGGGAAGCCCATCCTTTCTTGACCCTGTCCCCCATGTGTAGTCCTATATATGCCTTTCTAAAAAACAAGGAAATTTTCCATTTTCCCATACTTTGTGTTCTGTTTCTCCTCTGGGTTCTTAGAGCACTTAATTCATACTTCTGACATGAAATTTGCTTTCTAATATATGTGTTTTATATTTGCCTCTATTGTTTGATAATATACACCATAGTATATTCATCTTTGTGTCATATTTCTAACACCTAGACAATTATTCCTTGCACATAATAGTTACTCAATAAATGCTTGTGAAATGATTCAATAAAATCAATATTTCCATATATTTTCTGTTTATTATTGTTGCTATTTTTACATTTTCTCATATATTACTTTTACAAGGAAAACAAATAAATCATGTTCTTTGAAGCACATTTGGGAATGTGCTAATTTCCAGATCATTCTTTTCTTGTTGTTGATGATGGGTGTAGTAGGCAGCTAACAGCAAGCTCCTAAAAGACTTTAGGAATCACACCAGAGCAGATAAGAAAGAGCCCCAGATGCACATCTGGAAGGGAGGCCATTATTGGTTGATTATCACTTCCAATGGTGATCTCTGGCTAAGTCCAGAAGCCCTGTTTTTGACTGGCGTTTTGGTCAGCCTCTGTGCAGTGGCTTGTGAGTAGAGTCAGTTGATGATGATGATAGATAAAAACATACTTGACACTATACTTTGCACATGCATTATTTCATCTAATCCTAAAGTGTAGGCACAGAGAAGGTAAGTGACTTTACTAAGGTGACGCAGGTAGCAAGGAGGGAACCTGGCTTTTAAACCCCCACAGTCTGACTTAATAGCCCTTGCTCTTAACCATGACATATTCTGTTCTTATTAAGTAGTTTATTTTCTGGAAAAAGAGAATGAGTTGAAATGATAAGCATCAAATTGACTTTCCTCATAGAAATAAGATTATTATAAGGATTTATTTAACATGTATGTTTAATGATGTTTTGCTTATTTGTCATACTTTGAATAGAAGTGACCATTAATGTTTTGATTTGTATGCATAGCAAATACCAGTATATGTAAATGAATTAAACAAGGCAACACAGTAACCAACCCTTTAAAATTATAATAGATATATATGATTTTATTATACTGTTTAAAAGAGTTCTTATCTTCTTAATCTGTTCCTTAACTTTTTTACAAATCAAAAGAGGAAGTATTCAACAGTTTTTGCCTATACCATTTAGAGACATTAGAGACATTGATTACATTCTTCAAGTTGTGCAACCATTCTCACCCTTCTTTTCTGAGTTGTTCCTCCTCCATTATCATAAATTCACTGTCCCTTAAGGTTCTTATCCTTTCAAGTTGCTGTTGTCACTTTGATCTCATATAGACAGTTCTTAAAAGAGCATAATGCTGAAGGAAGACATTTTTTTACTAATTAAGCTCGAGGTAAAAAGACGCCAATTGTCGTGCCTTGGATGGCTGCTTGCAAGCTTTTAAGACCCTAGGCACAGCAAACCAGGAGGTAGAACAGAAGCACTAAACATGTTATTAGGCCAATTAACTGGAATATCCCATGAAACCATGACCATAAACCTCCAAACCAAGAAAGAAAATCCCATGAGGTTTTTCGTTGTTATAAATATATCTATTACATAACTTTTGCCAATTCAACTTTTTGCAGTAATTATAATAATCAGCTGTGCAACCCTACCCTTAATCAATAGATATTTCCATCAACAACATCCACCACCACAACAAAAAAATACAGATTCCAGAGTCCTATCCCAGAGCTACCAGTTTACATTTAAAAGTAGCATCTTGCTTTCTGATGTGCAGACAAGTTTTGGAGCTACTGATCTAGGGAAAATACCCCAGTGCTTTCCAAACCAAGCTAATCAAACTATGTTAAAGTATCACTGCAGTGCCTGGGGCCTGTAGTTGGAATTGGTGAGGGGGTGGGACTGGCTGGGGGGAAATATGTGAGAAGACAACAGCAGAAATTAGTAGATACGGTCAGAGACACGAAGAAATTCTGTTTCCTTGTAAGTGGCCATCCAAGGTACAACAGTTCGTCTCTATTCACCTGGAGCAACAGAGGAAGGAGAGTCAGGAATAGGAGGAGGAAATGGAATGTGTGGTTAACTGACCCATGAACAACTGCTTCCTTTGCTATGAGACCAGAAGAAGTGGATGATGTCCAGCTACCATTACTGAACATTTTGATCAAAGATTCTATAGAAGAATCCTACTCAAAAGGGGGAAAAATGCAGAATAGAATTTCAAGTTCTTGTGGAATTCAGAATTTCTGGATCCACTGACACTGGATGAACTCCTGAAACTATTGCCCTGAGATAATCTTTAAAGCTTAAGCCAAAAATATTCCCTCAAGTCTTCTTTAAATCAAGCAATAGTCTAGTTTAATTAGTAAAGAAAGTCTGCCTTGAGCAGTGTGCTTTTCTAAAGAACTATCTATATGGGATCAAACTGACAACAGTAACTGGAAAAGCTATGTATTTTTACGGAAATAATGCACACCTTCTACTTTTGTAAAAATACGGTAACTAGGAAGCTTACGGGACAGTGAGAGGAACAATTCAGAAAAGGAAGGTAAAACAGGTTGCACAACTTGAAGAATGTAATCAGTGTCACTGAATTGCACATGTAGAAATTGTTGAATTGGTGTATATTCTGCTGTGTATATTTTCAACAACAATAATATGATAAAAATAAATTATTAAAAAAAAGGAAATACTAATTTTTATGAGAAATATGGAATTCAGAAAGATACCTTTGGGGGGATATTCATGGGCATTCTTGAGAAGAATTTTATGAAAACTTTGGTCACTTCCGTAACTTTTGGCACACTTCCTTTTCTTATAATAACGCTTCCTATAGAGTTGCTATGAGTCAGAATCGACTTGACGGCAATGGATTTGTCTTTTTTGGTTATAGAAATAACAAATAGAGAAAATCAAATTCTTAATTATTAGATTATCTTTCAAAATGAAAGTTTTAACATTTAGCTCAATTGGCATAACATAGTTTATAAAGAAAATGTTCTACATTCTACTTTGTTGAGTAGCGTTTGGGGTCTTAAAAGCTTGCGAGCAGCCATCTAGGATACTCCATTGGTCTCACCCCATCTGGAGCAAGGGAGAATGAAGAAAACCAAAGACACAAGGGAAAGATTAGTCAAAAGGACTAATGGACCACAACTACCACATCCTCCACCAGACTGAATCCACCATAACTAAATTGTGCCCGGCTACCACCACCGACTGCTCTGACAAGGATTGCAATAGAGGGTCCCAGAAAGAGCTGGAGAAAAATATAGAACAAAATTCTAACTCACAAAAAAAAAAAAAGAAGACCAAACTTACTGGTCTGACAGAGACTGGAGAAACCTGAGAGTATGGCCCACCCTTATAAGATCCCCTTATATCTCAGTAATGAAGTCCACTCCTGAGGTTCACCCTTCAGCCAAAGATTAGACAGACTCATAAAACAAAATGAGAAGAAATGGGCACACCATCTCAGGCGCAAGGATCAGAAGGCAAGAGGGGACAGGAAAGCTGATAATGGGGAACCCAAGGTTGAGAAGGGGAGAGTGTTGACACTTTGTGGGACTGAAGACCAATGTCACAAAACAATATGTTCTGTGAAACTAGTTTGTTTTGTAAACCTTCATCTAAAGTACAATTTAAAAAAATTAAATTTAAAAGAAGACTTGGTGAGAAAAAAGAAAAACAACTAAGGTTTTATTTTTGACCTGCTATTTCATCACACACATAACTTTATCTTGGACCTCTAGCTGAATTTTTAATTATTTTATTCTTTACTACAATTTCAATGTACAATGTATTTTTTAATCCTTAAAATTTTATCCTTTTAATCCTTAAGATTTTTGGTTTTCAAATTCAAAAACACAACTCAGGCTGCTCCTGAATCCAGAAACCTAAAGCTCTCAAGTTCCATATTTTGCCTTCTACTTGTTTACAATGGTGGTTCTCGTTGGTGAGCAATTTTGTCCTCAAAGGACATTTGGTAATGTCTGGAGACATTCTTGGTTTTGGTTGTCACAACCTGGAGGGGAAGGTGCTGGTGGCATCTAGTGAGTAAAGGCCAGGCATGCTGCTAACTATTCTACAATGCACAGGATACACCCCCCCCCCCATTGTTATCCAGTCCAAAATGTCTACAGTGCTGAGGCTGAGAACCTCTGGTTTATAAAAACCCTTATTATCAACACATTGCCGAAAAAAAGTGGTCTTTTCTTGAATAAGCTGGTTTGATTTGGATTGTCTTGCATTCTGAAACTGAAAGAGACATAACTGATACAAGGGCAAATGCAATATATTCTAGGACCAAGGAGAATCATCTGAAACAGTCTAGAGAGTTAAGGAAGGGCTTTCCAGGGGAGGTCAAACTTGGGTTGGTGTAAAGCATGCCAAGGTGAGGCAGGTTCATTTGGATTTCATAAGAATGGGTTCAGATACACATAAAGTAGGCATGATTGTCTCTCAGAAATCATCCCTTCCTCCTGAACAATGTTCTCCTCCCCATCTTAAAAGAAAGGTTGTGTAGGGCAGGAAAGTCAAACAGAAGCTAGTAGTCCAGGGAGGCATTATACATATTAATTTTGAAACACCTGCCTGCTTTACATAGATAATACGGGTGTACTTTACCAAGTACCATACATATCAATTCCAAAGTCAAATTGCACCCAATTGTTGTTAGTTACCATTCAGTTGACTCTGACTCTTGGCAAACCCATGTACAACAGAAGGAAACGTACCCTGGTCTTGTGCCATCTTCACAATCCTTTGTATGCTTAAGTCTAGTGTTGCGGCCACTGTATATTTTGAATGCCTTTCAAACTAGGGGGTTCATCTTCCAACATTATATTGGACAGTATTCTTGTGATTGATAGGGTTTTCACTGGTTAATTTTCAGAAGTAGATTGCCAGGCCTTTCTTCCTAGTCTGTCTTAGTCTAAAAGCTCCCTGAAACGCATCCACCATGGGTGACCCTGCTGGTATTTGAAATACTGATGGCATAGCTTCTGGAAACATAGCAACATGCAAACCACCACAGTACAACAAACTGACTGACAGGTGGTTGTGCTGTAAATTAAGGATAGTCAATTCAAGAAATATTGAATGTTCTGCATTTGGGAATGGAAGACAAGGAATCTGTGCTTGCTGTCAACACTTAAGTGGTGTCACTAACTACAGCAGGTGAGTTGCTAAGTGTTTTCAGGAGCATGAAATTTGTATTGATAGCCTTGCACCAGATGTATTAATCAGTAACAAAGAAAGGACTCAGAATGCTTGGAATAAGGAGTATTAAGTAAAATTTATTTTCCTACTTGAGATAAATATTTAACTACATCCCCCTCAGAAAATACATTTCTTTGTACAAATCCATAAATTGGATTTTAGGCAATCGAATAGAAACAGCTGTATTTTTCTGATGAAATAAATAAACTTTTTCTCCTTTTGGCTAGATATCTTAAATTTCTGGGTCCAGTTGCTGGAGCCCTTGGATGGAGCAAATGATTAAGCGCTCAACTAATAGTAGAAAGGCTGGTGGTTCGAACCGACCTAGAGGTGCTTCGGGAGATAGGCTTGGCAATCAGGAGGGCTGCCTTGCTTATGCGGGTCAGGTCTGTGCTAACTTCTTCGTGTAGGAAACTTCTCCTTGACCTCCTCTCCAACAAGTGGTCTCATTGGAATCTGCCTCATCTTATGTGGCTCCAATCTCCTGGACTACACTGAGTCCGGACAAGGAGAATTTTTCTCCACTTTTTTTTTTTTTTTAAATCTGAATGGAGAGAGGAATGAAGGGAGGTGAGGGAGGTGACACTTCTTTGGCTGAGAAGATATTCATATGGGAGCCAGAGGAAGCCACGGAAAGTTGTAGTGGTAAGTACGTTGACAGTGTTCGCCAGAGAGGAGGAATCTAACATACAGACAGGGATGAAAGAGAGGGAGCTAGCAGCATTCATGTCCTGGTCCAGTTGCCCGTGAGCCAATTGTGATCTTATCCTTCTGCCAGTTTGGTTTCCTGAGCCAGTAAACACCTCCCTTTCCTTTGCCTAAGCTAGTTTCTAGTTGGGTTTCTGCGGCTTCCAACAAAAGAAACCTGACTGATAACTATGAAGAGGCAGAACCAGAATTCAAATAGATTCTCCTACCCAAATTTCCACACTATTTCTACCACACCAGACTGTCTTTGTGCCGCTGCTCTGGAGCCCTCCGGTCCTCTGGAATCAACAAGTCATGGTCACGTATCCTGACAATACCAGAGAAGTTCTGCCAGGTGCAAGCTTCTGGCCTCTCTTGGTTTTCATGATTTATGCTTCCTGATCTTTCCAGATTGGTATTTCTGGTAAGAAAAGCTAAACATCCAGGTAGACTCAGGAAAAGCTAAGTTCTGGGCTGAAGTAAATTGTTCAGATTTTGCAGATTCAGAACTGGTTGAAACTCTTTGTTTTTAATTTCAGATACCATGCAGTAGTTAAGAGTTGCAGCTGCTGCTCCAAAGGTCGGCTTGGAAACTCTATGGGGCTGTCCTATCCTGTCCTATAGGGTCACTACGGGTCGGAATTGACTAGATGGCAATGAGTGTTTTTCCTTTTAAATAATTAATGACAAAAAAGTGGAAATATTAAGGATTTTTTTAAAATATGGATTTTAATGGTCTCCCAGAAGAGATATTTTTAGAAATGTAGGCAGCTCATTTGGTTTAACTATATCTTTTATTCATCCTGTTCACTAAAGTAAGATGGCTCATTCTTCCTGCTTCAGGAAGCAGTTCTTTGCTGTTTTGAATAAATGCGTATGCTGCCCTTGCAGATTCCAACATATTTTAAAATCTTTTCTCTAGTTCATTCCGTTTGTCCTAAGGAACATGTTGGATATTTGGATATCTTAGAATCCTTGACCTAGACTCTTTATTACCAAAGAACATTACTTAAAAGTAGATTTCCATCGAAAAAAGTATTTGTGTATTTATTATATATATAAGTAATATAGACTTTACCTTTAATAAATGGCAAGGTTTTTTTTTTTTTTTGCATAAAAGTAGGACACTCAATTAAATGACTTTCTTCAAGCTCCAGAGTTCTGATAGTATTCTTCATAATAACTGTCTGAGACTGGCAAGTCCTTTTTAATTCTATTCAACTTAGAGGTGAAGAAATTCATTAAAAAGAGGCTACATAATGCAATTTACAGTCAGAAATTAACATATGTACAGGATATATAATTTACGACAAGAAACCATCTCTGCTTACTTGTACTTGGCCCTTTGGATGTGGCTGTTTTCATTGATCTAATTAGCAAAGCAACAATAAAAACAACAACAAATGTCCATTTGCTATAAATATTCACTGAAGAACATCACAGACCAAGCCAACCTGAGATGCATAAATTCAGTTAAGAGAGTGGCCAAGGTTTTAGAAGATTTTCAAAAGGGCAAGTCAAATTCTGATTGTGTTCTCATTGGCCTGCAATGCTGTGTGACAGGATTCTGTGCCAAGCCAGCCTTAGCAGTCTCTTTTTTCCTTACATGTTCAGAGTCTCTACTGACATCAATAAATTACAAACAATAAAAGGACAGTAGAGCCTTGCTGAGTTTTCAAGCTGCTCATTGGTCTTGCTTTATGGGCTTTCCTTGAGTACATATTTTATTTGTTTTTCTTTGCTGGTCACCTGATTTCTCAACTCCTGGCTCAGGAAATGTGACTGGTAGGGATGCATGTCATTGGCTCATAGAGAACTGCATTTGCTACTTGTGCCCTTTGTTTTATTTTTATTGTATAAAGTGTAAAGTGCCATGCAATTACAACATTTGGTTATTTATACTCTGGGGTTAAAGGAGGTAAGAATTAAGCCCTCTTTTCTTTTTCTTTTTTTTTCTTATCCCTATTTTTCCTATAGTATTTCTGCTTTGCTAATGTCTTTGATTCCCAAATTTTATTTGCCAGAAACTTGGTCTGCATTTTTTTTTTTTTTTTTTGGTGTGTTGTTTAACACTATATATATAAATATTTTTTAACATAACTTATTTTATTTTTGTTGTTGTTGAGAATATACACAGCAGAATCTACACAAATTCAGCAATTCCTACATGTACAATTCGGTGACATTGATTACATTCTTCGAGTTACACAACCATTCTCGCCTTCCTTTTCTGAGTTTTCCTCCCATAACCCCTAACCTCCCATAACTCCTCACTGCCCCCTAAGGTTCATGTCTAATCTTTCGAGTTGCTGTTGAAATTTGGTCCCACACAAATAGATCTTAAAAGAGCACAATGCCACAACAGACATTCTTCACTAGTTAAGCTAAATTATTGCTTGGTTTTAAGAAGACTTCAGATGATATTTTTGGTTTAAGGTTCAAAGATTATCTCAGGGCAATAGTTTTGGGAGTTCATCCAGCCTCCATGGCTCTAGAAAGTCTGAATTCTGTGAGAATTTGAAATTTTATTCTGCATTTCCCCTCTTTTGATCAGGATTCTTCTATAGAATCTTCGTTGATCTGCATTTGATATCTGATATACAAATGATCTCTCTAGAAAAACTGGAATTTCAAACTAGTAGTTTTTGGATCTGAAATAATACATTGTTAGTTGCTGTCCAGTCAATTCTGACTCATGGCCACCCCAGATATGCTATAGGATCCTATTTTATGTAGAATTCACGTTTGTCCTCAAAGAGAAGCAAACATTGAATATGATAAACCAAAAAAACCAAACCCACTGCCATCGAGTCCATTCCAACTCATAATGACCCTATAGGACAGAGTAGAACTGCCCCCTATGGTTTCCAGGGTTAGAACTGCCAAACTTTTGGTTAGCAGCCGAGCTCTTTATCACCAGGGCTCCTTGAATGTGAGACCTACTTTAAATTTGGTGGATGACTGCAAAGAATTTGAGAAATGATGCTTTTATAAAGAAGAATTTGCTAAGGTCTCTGAATAGCTGAAAACCAAATAAGTAAAATTACTCTAAATACGTGCGTTACTTTTCCCTCCCTCATAAAAACCAAATATTAATTATGTGTCAGGCACTATGCTGATTACTATACATGCATTTTTGTTTTGAACCTTCACAGCAATATGCATGGATTAGGCATTATTATTCCCATTTTGCAAATGAGAAATCAGAGGCTTTGAGCTGGTGAGTAGCTTTCTCTCCACCTATGGCTAGTAAACAGAACCAGAATTGGAAGCCAGGTTTGGGAGATTTTAAAACCTGCATACTTAACCTCTAAGTTATACTCATTCCTTTATGGGGATTTATTAATAATAATAATAATTGTTGCTGTTGTTAGTTGTCTTTGGGTCAATTCCTACTCATGGTGACCCCATGTGTGCAGAATAGAACTGCTCCATAGGGTTTTCAAGGCTGTGACCTTTCGGAAGCAGATCACCAGGCTTGTCTTTTCAAGGCGCTTCTGGGTGAGTTCAAACCACCAACCTTCCAGCTAGTAGTTGAGCGCTTAACCATTTGTGCCACTCAGGCACCCATTAAAAAGATGATAAAACAAAACAAATATCAAATCTACATTTTATATTGAGAGAAAGAGCCTATCTGAAACCTTCACTCTTTCTAGTCACTAATCTGAACCTTAGTAAATTAGGTAATTTAGCAATTTAGTAAATTAATCTTAGTTCATGCAAGCTGATCTAAAACTAAAAATTTTTGTTTTATTTGGTGAGAGTTTTTAAATTTAACTAGGCGATTAGGACACAAATTCATAAACACCCACCATTACGCAATTTAAAAAAGACCCTGGCACGCTTATTTTCACCTAGACAAAGGGCCATAGTTTGAAAACCTGTCTGTGTCAAAAAATTTGAACCCTGGCTCTTGAATTAGCTATTCTAGTACCCATGTTGAAATAGCCCCCACTTAAAAAATAAAAAATGAATTTCTAGAGGAGGTATTAGTAACTTAGTGGTGAAAATACTACGATCAAGAATGGATTATTTTTGCTTTTTGGATCTTTATTTTTTTTCCTTGGTGGCCTGTTACTGTTAGCTGCTGGTAATCACAGAGAAGAAATTGTCTTGTCTCATATTTTCAGGATTTCTTAGTATTATTAGGTCATTGTTACTAGATAAAAGGAAATTGAATGTTCGGAATTTAAGTGACTTACTCAAGATTACAACAGTGAGTCACTTACTCAGACAAAAGAAGAGCAAGGAACTTCCTGCTTAGAAGGGTTGTACACCTCGGACTCAATCTGCCTTTCTCTAGTGTTTGTCCTTCAACCAACAAGATTTAGCGCAGGGCAGGTGGGCTTGTTCTTGGGTTCAACTACCATTGCTGCTCTCTAAACAGGCCTCGACTTGAATTAGGATTTGTTTCCACGGTCAGCAGACAAACCTCAGAGGTTTATTTTGAGATTTTAAATCTACGCATGAAGATGAAGTGTCAGCTGCTAATTTCTTCAGACAAACTTTGCCCTAAGAGTTGATTGTTCCTGAAGAACAAAGGCTTTGAACTTCAGTCAGTCTTGAGTCCAGCTGCAGGTATCAAGAATGGAGACAGTGACACATTGCCCTCTTGTTTTAAAACATAGTTTACACCCACTAGGTGTCTGCCTGGAATGAAGTAATATTTCAGGAAATGCACTGTTAGCTCTGACTCAGACAGGGATCACTGTTGTCTGGATTTGAGTGATTTTTATAATTCATTTCTCATAAAATAAGATCTTGTATTTGTAGTGCTTTAGAGTTTCAAAATTAATTCTACGTATGAATGATCATTGTTTCTTTATTGTTTTAAAACAACACATATAACGCAATATTTGTGAATTTAACGTATTTAATGTATCTGTTCTCAATTCTATACCATCTGCTGCATCATTTTCTCAGCACAATTTTTCACATGAGCTTTGATTATATAACATTGGCTTTATTGACTTATACTTTGGTATCTTTCATGAGATAAGCCAGAGATAACCCCAAGGGGACCGGAACCCGGGCCTCTTTCTTTGTTGGTGTCTCATGTCGTTTTTGTTGTTGTTAGTTGCTGTCGACTCCATTCTGACTTAAGGTGACCCAGTGTGTGCACAGTGTAACTGCTCTATAGAGTTTTTAAGGCTGTGACCCTTCAGAAGCAGATTGCCAGGCCTGTCTTCTGAGGTGCCTCTGAGTGGCTTCAAACTGCCAAACTTTTGGCTAGCAGTCAAGCATTTAACCATTTGCACCACTCAGGGACTCTTTTGATGTTTCATAGTACAGCAGATATTAATAAAAACTCTTACCTTCCTTAAGTGTCACCTTTCACTTCCTCTTCACAGAACCCTGCACTGTCCCCATGGATTGGTAATATTGCTGATTACATCAGACTCAAACAACACTCTCTAAGTTCTGGTTATTTCCTATCTTCCTTACATAATAACAGTTATCGCACAACATCAGAATAGATACTGTTAGTCAAGCAATGTGATTTTGGTTCCTATCAGAATCGACTTGAGGGCAACAGGTTTGGTTTGGTTTGGTCCAGGCCCATCCACTAGTCATCCTAGGAACGTACTTCCATCTCCTCCCTGAGTACATCTCTTGTCTGCATTTAAAAATATTTTGAAAATTCCTTCTGTGGTGTTCTTTAACTGCTCACAATACTTACTGAATTTATTGTTTTCAGAGAGTGGAGAACAGAAATAAGACTAATAATAAAGGGGAGCCCTGGTGATGCAGTGGTTAAGAGCTTGGCTCCTAACCAAAAGGTCACAGTTCGAATCCATCATTTGCTCCTTGGAAACCCTACGGGGCAGTTCTACTTCATCCTATAGGGTCGCTATGAGTTGGAACTGACTGGACGGCACATAACAACAATAACAACACAATCAGTGTGGCCCTATTCATCACCAACCCATCAGAATAGAACATCCACATTCTCATGTATGCCAGCATACCTGCATCTGTAACTTTACATTTTGCCTTTTTTCCTATTAGAAGAGATGAATTGTCCACACGCCTGTTTAGAGTCAAATCCTTCAGTTAATTCTGGAGGCCATGCTCTCTTTCGTGCTTAAAGTACAAGAATTTCCTTCATGCAATTATCCCCTCTCTTTTCTTCATTACTGTTGTTTTCTCTTTCTCCTGGATTTTTCCTGTCAGTAAACAAACATTAAAGGAAAACAAAAACAAAATTCACAAGCAGAAACAAAACAACACATCTCCCTTGACTCCATATGCCTCTCTAGCTATTAGCCCATTTCTATGCTTCCCTTGGAGCCCTGGTGGCACAGTGGTTAAGGGCTCGGCTGCTAACCAAAAGGTCAGCAGTTCGAATCCACCAGCCACCCCTTGGAACCCCTATGGGGCAGTTCTACTCTGTCCTAAATGGTCGCTATGAGTTGAAAATGACTTGATGGCAACAGGTTATGCTCCCCTTTTATATCAAAATTTGTCTATACTTGTGACCTTCACCCTCTCTCCTCCCATTCTCTCTTGAACCTACTCCATTCGTGTTTTTGTTCACACTGTTCCAATGGAAACCATTTTTTTTCATGATCACTAAGTAACTTAAGCCAAAAATTTGGGAGCCATCCTTGACATTTCTTTCCCTTGCAGTCCACATCAAGCCAGCAGTGAATTCTGCCTACAAAATTGCACCCAAATTCTGTTACTTCTCATCAATTCTGCCTTACTCCACTGTCACCAACTCACAACCACCTTGTCCAGTTGATCATCACCTCACCTCCTGACTAGTTGTCTGCTCCCACTCTTAGTCCCTACAACCCATTCTTCTCACAGTGGGCTAGTTCTTTTAATTTCTCAAAACCATCAGTCGGCTTCCAGCACTCATTGAATAAACTTAGAGCTCTTACAAGGCTCTGTGTGCTCTGGTCTCTGGCTTCTGCACTCACTGCTCGCTCCTCTTTACTCCCCTGCTGCAGTGAGTCTGGCCCCTTGCTCTTCCTTTTACTCTGCACCCATGCTCCCAATGTAGCCCTTTCTACTCACCATTTCTTCTACCTAGAATGATCTTGACCAGGTAACCTCACTTCATTCAGGTTCTCTGCTTCATTGACATCTTATCAGAAAGCCTTTTTCTAACAATCTAAAATAGCATATCATTGCCCACTATCCCTTTAGCCTGCTTTACTTTTCTTCAAAGCACTCATCACTACCTGAAACTATGTTATATATAGATTTTGTCTCTTTCCACTTACAACAGGGGTCAGCAAACTATGACTTGTGGGCCAAATTGGATTGCCATCTGTTTTGGTAAATAAAGTTTTATTGGAACACAACCATGGCCCTTTGTTTACATATTGTCTATGACAGCTTTTGCGCAGCAGCAGAGTTGAGTTGTTGCAACAGAGACTGTATGGCCCAGAAAGCCTAAAACACTTGCTACGTGGCACTTTATAAAAAAAGTTTACCAATCCCTGCACTAGAATGCAAACCCCATAAGGGTAGGTAATTTATTTTGCTCCTTGCTGTATCCCTAGTGTCTAGAAAAATGTCTGACACTTCGAAAGGTTCAGTAAATATTTTTTATAGAAAAAGAGTGAATGGATGCATCATCTATGGCACCATCTTGTTCTTCACTCTCTAATTCAATCTTCTTTTTTCTCATTCTAGTCCCTCAGTTTTCCATAAACTCTCTTTTCTAACTTATTTCTTCCATTAACCTTTTCCTACACGCTCATCAAATTTCTAACTGGAGAAGAATCCCTAAGAATAGTTTAAAAAGTTAGAAAGTATGAATTTGGAAGATTTTTTTCCTTTGGCAATAGCAATAAAGATATATCCATTTCTCTTTGCTAATATTTGTGTCATTGTGGAGCAAAAATTGTCAGGAAGAAAAAGATATTTCTTTTAATATTTATTCTTCATAACTAATCACCTAGCATAGTGCTCAATACTGTTGGTCAGTTTTGATAATAAGGTTGACTTTTTTTACCACATGGAATATGATTTGTAGAGAGCCATCTTCTTTTATATTTTGTTGGCTGGGCAGTTTTTATTATTAATGTGGCACATGCTTATTTCATCTTCAAGTTTTGCTTATGAGGCTTTAATCCAAAAGCTAAACTGTACTGGCACATGCAGTTCTTTTGATTTTATAACTCATCCGTGCCGGAGATACTTTCCATGCTAACACTGATCTCTTGCAGATGCAGAACAAAACCTGCCATAGATAAGTAAACTTTCTATGTCCATAGTTAAAACAAAAGAAAACAAACAAAAATATCTGCTGGATCTAATTATTCCTAGGTGACTGACTAAAAATTCTGTGAACCTGTGGAGTCTGGAATGTACTGGCACAAAGAGCCTGGGTTATCTGTTGGAATCTTGGATTATGTTTTTGAAATAGGAGGTTAAAACTCTAATGTGTCCAAAAATAATCTCAAGTGTGGGCTATTATAGTCCCTCAGAGAGGGAAATTCACAATTGCTTAATATATGAAAAAAGTAAAAATATGTGGCTGTGAGTATACAATTATTATGTCCTATGAGTGGATGTATCACATCTGATCTGTCAGAGCTGTCTTGACAGGGTCATTTTTTTTTTTTAATTTTATTGTGTTTTAGGTGAAAGTTTACAGCACAAATTAGTTTTTCATTCAAAAATTTATACACAAATTGTTTTGTGACATTGGTTGTAATCCCTGCAATGTGTCAGCACTTTCCCTCTTTCCCTTTCCACCTTGGGTTCTCTGTGTCCATTCGCCCAGTTTTCCTGTCCCTTCCTGCCTGTCTTTACTTTTGGACAGGTGTTGCCAATTTGGTCTTGTATGCTTGATTGAACTAAGAAGCACATTCCTCATGTGTGTTATAGTTTGTTTTATAAGCCTGTCTTATCTTTGGGTGAAAGGTGGACTTTGGGAGTGGCTTCAGTTCTGAGTTAGCAGGGTGTCCAGGAGCCATAGTCTCAGGGATTCCTCCAGTCTCTGTCAAACCAGTAAGTCTGGTCTTTTTTGGGAATTTGAATTTTGTTCTATACTTTTTCCCACTCTGTCCAGGACCCTCTATTGTGATCCCTGTCAGAGTAGTCAGTGTTAGGAGCCAGGTACCATCTAGTTCTTCTGGGCTTAGGCTAGCAGAGGCTGTGGTTCATGTGGCCCATTAGTCCTTTGGACAAATAATTTCCTTGTGTCTTTGGTTTTCTTCATTCGCCTTTGTTCTGAACGTGATGGGACCAATAGATGTGTTTTATATGGCAGCTCACAAGCTTTTAAGATCCCAGATGCTACTCACCAAGCTAGGATTAACATGGTCATTTTTATGATTAGATTCCCATACTTGAAGAGACCATCACTGTTTCTCGGCCAATGTGATTTGATACTGCCTTATCATGGATAATGTTGAAGATATTTGACCCTTCTCTCTGTCTCTAGCTCTGACCTCATTTATTTCATTGAGTCTGAGGTTTATTCCTAACAGCTCTCCAGTTCACAATCAACCTCACCTATAACTTTATAGCTTCTTTGTTATAGTGGTGATAATGGCAGAGAAGTCTGATGAAGATATTTATTTTTAAATATCTAAATATATTCCGAAATACAAAATATATAAATAATTAAATTATTATCTTTAATCATAATAGCATCCCTAAATAACTTTTTTAAAAAATAATTTATTTTTGTTTTTGTTGTTGAGAATATACAAAGCAGAACATGCACCGATTCAACAATTTCTACTCATACAATTCAGTGACATTGATTGCATTCTTCGAGTTGTGCAACATTTCTCATCTTCCTTTTTTGAGTTGCTTCTTCTGCATTAACATAAACTCACTGGTCCCTAAGTTTCCTATCTAATCTGTCGAATTGCTGTTGTCAGTTTGATCCCATACAGATAGATCTTGAAAAGGGCACAATGCTCAAGGCAGACATTCTTCACTAGTTAAGCTAAACTATATTGTCTGGTTTTAGACTTCAGGGGGTATTTTTGGTTTAGGGCCTAAATAATTTTGATACATCCTTGTTTTCTAATTACTGAGCTGGTAAAGGCAATGAGGATAATGAAAAATTAAATCCTACACCATTTAATGGAGTTTTTTAAGCTGTTGCTTGTTTTGTTTCAGAGCTCCAGTAGATTGTTTCAGCTTAATGTTCATAAATCTCTCATTAGGTACTCAGAATAAACTTACTAAATCTAGTAAATTTGTTAAACATGTTTATCATTTTTTGGTCAAATGGAAACTGCATATTACATGGCAGCATGATGTAGCTAAAAGAAATCAGTTCCTCGGAATCAGGAGATCCAGTTCTGAAACTGGTTCTATTGTGTGGTGTTAAAAAGGTCATGTCACTTCCTTGGAGTTCGGTTTCCTCATCAGTAATAGGAAAGGGTTGCATTAGATGATCTCTCTTCCTTTCCAGTATTAACCGTCTCACACTCTATTTTAAGTCTTTTGAGATGTGTGTTGTGGAAAAAATTCAAGTATTTATTACTATTTCCATTTTTTATGGTTATTTTCAATATTTCCCTCAAAAAAAGAATAAAATTAAATTTTTTTAGCTTATTCATCTTTTATTATTCCAAAGGCACACCCAACCAAAGAGTCAGTGAGAAAATATTCAAACATTTGTAAACAATAAATTTTCCCAACTTGAAGTCAGAATCTTAAACAAAGCAAGGCAAAGGAAACAGCCCTGGCTCGGACCACTTTTAAGAGGTCCAAAATCAGGATTCTTCGTTAACTGTGTCTTCTTTATAGCTCCTTCTTCTACAGCAGTATTTTGTTGCTTAAGGTAAAAAAAGTGAAGAAAAATAATGCCACTGATTCATTGAAATATACTGTTCAGCATAATGATTTAAACACTGTGACTTTGTATTAGGCCGATCACCAAGTGTGGTGATAGAGCAACTTGACCCAATATCAGGCTGTACAAACCGTAAAGGGCAACCTAGTGTATTGGTACACAGACCGAGCCTACTGCTGAAAACAACTTAAAATGCTAGTCGAAAAAAATCTCGATTGTATCCATGAGCTGGAATACACAGGCCAGGAGATGAATGAACATAGAACACGGAGAGGTAAGCAGAGTACATCTTTTGAGGGTATTTCCTGACCTGGATGAACTTGAGCACCAATTTTTATAACTTTGCAGTTTTATAGGGATGAAAAACAAAGCCCAGGGCTTGCCTGCTCTGGGAAGCTTAGTAAGAGACACACCCTCCATAAAGCTGGGACACCAAGGACTATATCCTTTGTGTAAGTGTGAACCAGAAATAAACCTGCATGCACTGTGCACATTGCCCCTCCCTAAGTATTGCAAAGAAAACTACCTGTATTAAACTTTGATAGTAAGTAGAGTTTTTAAAAAATCCCCTGGGAATTTCTAATTATAAGCTAGTTCTTATACGCGTTTGAAGATGAAATTACCACTACCTGTGGCAGCTTGAAAAATCTTAAGCCAAGGGTTGGTTTCAAGTGGTCCTAAAATAGTAGTGCCCAGGTATTTGACAGAAACAAGTAGAAAACCTTCCTTTCTCCCAGGCCTCAAATAGGCTTTGCGGATAAAGGCCCAAGGAAGGTGAGCAGCTTAAAAAAATAAAATCACAATAAACAAAAGAAAACAAAATACTAAGAGTGAGATTTAACAGATAAAAGACAGAAGAATTCTCAAACACTTCAAATACTGGAATTAATAGACACAGAATAAAAGAAGTATGAATTATACATTTCAAGAAATTAAAAAGAGACTTAAAATTATAAGTCTTTGGAAATGAAACATATAACTGAAATTAAGAACTCAACGTATAGGTTGAATATTGGATTAGACACAGTTCAAGACAGAATTAATATGCTAGAACTCAAGATATTATCCAGAATGAAGTCTATTCAGTCAAAGAGAAGGAAAATACGACGGAGAGGCTAAGGGACATGGAAGCAGTATAAGATGGTCTAGAATACATCTAATCAGTGTCCCAGAAGGAGAAGACAGAAAATAGGACAGAGGCGATTTCTGAAAAGATAATGGCTGAGCTGATAAAAGACATAAATGGTGCAGAGATTAAGTCTTCGACTGCTAACTGAAAGGTTAGTGGTTCGAACCCACCAGCTGCTCTAGGAGAAAAATGTGGCAATCTGCTCCTGTAAAGATTACAGCCTCAGAAACCCTACAGGGCAGTTCTATTCTGGGCTGATCCCTGGTTCCACCAGCATGTTCAGCAGAGAATACGATTCATGGTGAGTATTCTATTGGACAAGGCAAGAAGTGTGTCTGCTTTGTTCATTACTGTACACTCAGTAGTTATTATATGGTAGGTATTCAGTAAATATTTGTAGGATGAGTAAAATCAGATGTATCACAGCATAGGATGTCTTCTCTAATCCAGACTGGAATTATCTACTCCGTACTAGTCAGTAGGATGTACAAGCCAGAGCAGAGGTATTTTAAATTGTTTTGTTTCGAGAGATGAAGGAGAATGGTCTTTAATAAACTCATAGTGATTAAAGCAATATGACATACCCATTTTATAGATGAGGAAACTGAGACCCAGAGTGGTTAAGGGACTCTCTCAAGGTCACATCATCAGTAAGGGTTAGGACCAGTGTTAGAACAGGCAAACTTAGCATATATGAGAGAGAGAAAGAGAAAGAGAGAGACAGACAGATTGATTCAGCATCAACTAGCTTGTCCAAAATATAAAAATCACAAAATTAAAAAAAAAAAGTGCTCTAATTTCAGCATACATGTAAGTTATGTGTCAATAAAAATAAAAGCATTATTTAAATGACATAATGGGAGTAATGGTGGCCCCTTAATCTTTTCTGTGCTTGGGGCCTCCAAAGGTCTGAATCCCGCCTTAGTTAGAACCAGGACAGGTTCAGACCCCCTGCCTGGCCATCCATGCATTCAATAATCTTTCTCCCTTTGGTGGCATAAAGCTATTGTGCCACCACCTGAAATGATTCTGAAAGAAATGCTGGTGGAGGGTGGGGTAGAGGTAAGGAATGTGGATGACCAGATCCCAACTGATTATTCCTTATTTCTTGCTCAGGGAGGCCACTAATGCCACAAGGAAGAATTGTACTCATTAGTCATGTTATTGCCTTTGTCACATGTCCTTCCTCCCTTTTTCTCTTGCTTCCAGCTTCCTCTTCACCTTACTTCCCAAACGCAGCCAACAGGTTTTACCCTGAATTTTCAGTCATGTTACAGGATTGTTGTGAATGTGATGACACTGAGTAAGCCAGGGTAATGCATTTTCTGTTTGTAGCTCAGAACCATGGTTTTACGCTATTCTTGAAGCGTTGGTCATCTTTCTTCTCCTTCCTTATTTTCTAATTCACATCTTTTTCCACAGTCAGAAAGGTCAATCTGTTTTTAGGGGCTGTGGGTGGTAGGAGAGTAAGGATGTAGTGGGAGACTCTGTCACAGAGGCTAGTGGACCCTCCTGCTTTACTCAAGTGGGGGGCTAAGGGGGTGGCAGTGGCCCACTCCCATTTCCCACTCAGTCTGGTCATTCTAGGAGGAAGCGTGGGGCACTGCCCGCCAACCCTCCCTGAATCACTATTGACATTTTCTTTAAGTTTTGTTTACAAAAGTGTATCACTACAGATAAAGGATCCAAGTCTTAGAACAGGAGTGGGTGCACGTTTTGTGAGGCCTGAAATGTATACAATTTTGGGGCCCCCTTTAAGAAAAAAATGAAAAGATCTAAAATTGAAAATATAAAATATCACAGAGCTTTGGAAGGGGACTGTGTAAATCAGGTCCCTGAAGTGTAAATTATATTTGCTTCATGGCAAATCCATTTTTATCTGTAACATAGAATGGGCGTGGCAGGGCTTTTGACTTTTGAACTGAAATATTTTATGTTGTGACCATAAATAAACTATGAGGGCACATTTATTTGCCTTTTCCACTTCTTTAACACTTAGCCATAGCACTTCTCATGGCAGATACCAGGAATTGTGTTTATGTTTATTAAACAATCATATAGGCAGGCGGAGTGCTAGGTTGATGGGGTTTCTATAATCATCCGTGCTGTGGTAGTAGTCTGGGCAGGAAGCAGTAAGGACATGAAAGAGAAAAAGATCACTTCTAATTGAGGCAGAGGCAGAGTGGTCAGAAAAGACTTCAGAGACAAGTTGACCTTGAATGGAGACTTGAAAGATGAGTAAAGATGTGGGGATGGTATTGAAAGGAATTTTAAGCAGAGAGAACATTGTGGGCTGAAGTCTGGGGGATTGAAACCACATAAGGAGTTCACAGAATTGCAAGTAGTTTGGTATGAGTGGAATATGAAGCACAAGAGGAAGAAGAAGGGTTGTTAGGAAGAAGTAAATCAGAAAAGGCAGGTCAGAGGTAAGGCAGGCAAAGATGCAACTCCATGCTGAGGAGTCTGGATTTTAGTCTGTGAACAGTGGGCAGCCATTGATGGCTTAAAAGCAAGAGAATGTCATGGTCTGCATTCTTGTACCTGGCACCTGTGTGAAGAATTGATTGGAGATACAGGCAGCAAGACAGTTAGGACACTGTCGTAATTCTCTAAATAAAAGGTGATGAGGGCCTGATCAAGTGCTGCGACAATGGTGGTGAGTAGGGCCAGGCAGATGATGATGGATGCTAAGGTGTTCACAGAGTTTGGTGACTGATGTGTTCAGTAAGGGCTAGGGTGAGGGAGAAACGAGGATACTACAGTCTTCGCCTGGGCAGTTGGGTGGATGGGTGGCAGTACCAGGCACTAAGCTGGGGAATGTAGGAGAAAGAGCAGGCTATGGGGATAAAAGAAGCGAATTCTCTTCTGGACATATTGAATCTGAAGTGTTTGAATGTCACTCAGGTTGAATTCTAGTGAGTAGTTAGACTCAGGCTGTAGCTGAAAAGATATTTGGAATCAGGTTTGGATATGGATTATCTGTCACCATCACATAAGTGGTAGTGATTTAGGTGGTTAGTCAAAGTTAGATTACCCTGGGAGAGCATTCAGAGACAGAACATTGGGCTGAGGAAGGAGCACTGACATTAAGAACAGGCACAGGCGATTTAGGTATTTGCTCTCTTGGAAGTTTTGGAAACTTGCTGTTTGTTTCAAATCAGAACTAATTGCTCCTGTGTCATTTCCAAAGTATTCTATAAGTTTCTTCTACTCTCTGGCTAATAAATATTGTGCTGCTTCCTGGTTAAATCTTAACTTCCTTTTCAGGTCTCAGCTCCAAAGTAACTTTCTCCACTGAGGATTGGGTGGCCCTGCCGTGTATATTCAGCACGCATTGTTATTTGCTATCGAGTTGGCTCTAACTCATGGCGACCTTATGTATAACAGAAGAAAACATTGCCGGGTCCTGCACCATGTTCATGATCTTTGGTATGTTTTAATCCATTGCTGTGGCTACTGTGTCAATTCATCTCATTGAGGGTTTCCCTTGTTTTCATTGGCCCTCTACCAAATGTGATGTCCTTTTTTAGCAATTGATCTTTACCGCACATATCCCAGTTTATTTTAATTGTGGGTTTTATGTTTGGTCTCCTTCACTATGAAGGCAGGAAGTTGTAGTCCTTATGCTGACCACAGTGCCCCCTCACAGTCAATAAATAGTTTCTGAAGTGGTAACTGTGGAGTTAAGTTGGTGTCTGCAGGTGTTTGCCTCTAGGCAAGAGACCTAAATGGGTATGGAGTTAAGTCCCCTGGGAAAAGTCTTTCCTAAGCAATAAGCCTTTAGGCAAAAGCAAATTTTATTAGCGTGTTTGCTTTCTATTTGGTACCCAGTACACATTGGCTTTCTATAATAGCATACATGACAAGAAAAGTAATCTTCTTTCAGCAACAGAAGTGTCGTTTATTAAAATCATTGTTTAATAAATCCTGTCATGTAATGTGTGGAGAGTCATGTTGGCTTTCTGTTGGTTTTATTTCGAAATGGATAGGATTTAATTACTTTCCTGGCACCAGATCATTCATTTTTATGGTACAGACAGTAAAAGCCCAGGCTCTGAAGTCTGACTGAATTTGAATCCTGAATCTGCCATTTATAACTCTGAGATCTTGGAGGGGCCACTTAACCACTTTGTACCTTACTTAAAAAAAAAAACTAAACCCATTGCCATGGAGTCAATTCCAACTCATAACATCCTTATAGGACAGAGCAGAACTGCCCTATAGTGTTTCCAAGGAGCAGCTGGTGGATTTGAACTGCTGACCTTTTGGTTAGCAGCCAAGCTCTTAACCACTGCACCACTGGGCTCCTCATGTGTAAAATAGAGTTTGCAATAGTAACTAGAAGCCCTGGTGGTGCAGTGGATAAGTGCTTGGCTGCTAGCCAAAAGGTTCTGCCACTCCGCAGGAGAAAAGACCTGGCGATCTGCTCCTGCAAAGGAAATCCTAGGGACAGTTCTACTCTGTTCTATGAGTCGGAATTGACTCCATGGCACACGCCCAAGACAACAACAACAACAACAAAAGTAACTCCCTCAAAGAGAGATTGTGAGAATTAAATTAAATGATATGTAAACAAAGCCTGGTACATAGTAAGCAAGCCTGATAATTATTAGCTATAATTATCGTTATCTGGTTATTTAATTTTAAAAGCAGTTTTCCACCATCACAACTTAAAACTTCCCTACTTAATATCAGTTTAATATGTCCAACATGGAACACTTGATTTTTCCTCCTAAATTTATTCCTCACCTTAGTCTTCCTCATCTCAATAAAAAACATGATATCTATCCAATGATTCAAACCATAAAATCTAAAAGTCAAAACTGTAATTTCTCCATTTCCTTTACTGTCCACATCCAGTATGTTTTCAAGACTTGGCAAATCTAGCTCCCAAATATATATAAATATATATATGTATATATAAAATCTGTTTGCATTTTTTCCAACTCCAATTCCTCCATTTTAACCATCCTTTGCCTGAACTTCTACAAGAGCTTTCTAACTAGTCTTCCTGCGTTTACCCTTGCTGTCATTCAATCCGTTTCTCTCATTTTAAAATGCAAAGGACAGAGCAGTTTATTCCCCTGTTAGGAACCCTTCAGGTACAGTGATTAAGCATTGACTGTCAACTAAAAGGTTAGCGGTTTGAATCCACCAGCTGCTCTCTCAGGAGAAAGATGTGTCAATCTGCTTCTGTAAAGATTTACAGTCTTAGAAACCCTATGGGGCAGTTCTACTCTGTCCTATACAGTCTCTCTGAGTTGGAATCAGCTTGATGGCAACAGGGTTTGGTTTAGGAATCTTTTTTTTTTCCCCCACTGTGGCTTCCCAACACTTTTAGGAGAAATTTTAAATTTGTTGTCATAGCCTTCAAAGCTATGTAACGCCATTCAAGAGCTGTGGTTTGCCTACCTCTCCAACCTTTCTACTTTCTGTTCCTTGATCGTAAGGAGTCCTTTCTTGTCTGTAGATCTTGCTGTTTTGTCTGCCTGAAATGCTCTTCCTCCATCTTTACATGGCCGACCATTTCATCCTGAGATCATAGCTAAAATATCAAGTGCTTGGAGAAGGTTTTCCAGATCCCTCTTTCTAAGGTGGCCTTCTCAGTTTTTTCTCTCTCTCTTATCTGCTGTTTATTTCTTTCCTGGCACTTATCACTGTCCTGGAGGATTTTAACTTAAGAATAAATAAAAAAATGCTCAGGCTTCTCATGCATAAACTTGTTTAGTTTATTGCAAGGTAATCACGGCAAGGCACGCCAAGTAAGTCTTCAAGACATTCATTTAGCATTGGAGAATCAGAATTAACAATTACAATCTTAGTTTAAATGTTAGAGTCCACATCTTTAGACTTCAGCTTTTACCTTTAACAAGTGGTCTCGGGGAGGAGACTTGACCACCCCTCAAACTTACAGGGAGTCCCCCGTAGCTAGGGAGGGTTTGAGATTGGTTGTGGTGAGCAGTATCTCAGCAGGCTTCTCAGTCTTCAGAGGGTCAGAGAGACTTTTTGCTTCTGTCTTCTTCTCCAGAAATGAGAAGAAATCCACTGGTTTATAGACTATATGTGCTGTCATATTTAGCTATAATTGGTATGTTTTATTGCCCGTTAGGAAATTGCTGTATTTTGTTAATACGTAGAGATTTGAATTATTACAAATTAGGGAATTGTTGTATGATATATTTTTGTTCTTATTTACTGCATATGTTCAAGGATGAGTTAATTAATTTAAAATTATGAGAATTGTTTAGTGATATATTTATGTCAACTTTTTGTTAATTTATAGAAATTTGATTGATGTTATATTCTGTTATGACACAGTTCAGGTGCACAGCCCAATTTATGGAAGTTATTTATGACCTGAGGGGCTCAACATTGCAAATAACTATTTTCAACAACACAAATGGTGACTATACACATGGACCTTGCCGGATGAAATACACAGGAATCAAATCAACTACATCTGCGGAAAGAGACGATGGAGAAGCTCAATGTCATTAGTCAAAACAAGGCCAGGGCCAATTGCAGAACAGACCATCAGTTGCTCATTTGTAAGTTCAAGGTGAAGCTGAAGAAAATTAAAACAATTCCACAAGAGCCAAAGCACAACCTTGAGTATATCCCACCTGAATTTAGAGACTACCTCAAAAATAGATTTGATGCATTGACCACTAATGACTGAAGACCAGATGAGTTGAGGGATGACATCAAGGATATCATATATGAAGGAAGTAAGATGTCATTAAAAAGACAGGAAAGAAAGAAAATACTAAAATGGATGTCAGAAGAGACTCTGAAACTTGCTCTTGAATGTTGAGTAGCTAAAGGAAAAGGAAGAAATGATGAAGTAAAAGAGCTGAACAGAAGATTTCGAGGAGCAGCTTGAGAAGACAAAGTAAAGTATTTTAATGAAATATGCAAAGACCTGGAGTTAGACAACAAAAAGAACATGCTGGGCATTTCTCAAGCTGAAAGAACTGAAGAAAAAATTCAAGTCTCAAGTTGAAATATTGAAACATTCTATTGGCAAAGTATTGAACAATACAAAGCATCAAAAGAAGATGGAAGGAATACATAGAGTCACTGTACCAAAAAGAATTGGTTGATGTTCAACCATTTCAGGAGGTAGCATATGATCAAGAACCAATGGTACTGAAGGAAGAAGTCTAAGCTGCACTGAAAGCACTGGAGAAAAACAAACCTCCAGGAATTGATGGAATACCAGTTGAGATGCTTCAGCAAATGGATGCAACGCTGGAAGTGCTCACTCACCTATGCCAAGACATTTGGAAGAGAGCTACTTGTCAAACTGACTGGAAGAGATCCATATTTGTGCCCATTCCAAAGAAAGATGGTCCAACAGAATGCATACAGTATTGAACAATATCATTAACATCATGTGCAGGCAAAATTTTGCTGAAGTAAAAAATGGTTGCAGCAGTATATTGATGGGACCTGCCAGAAATTCAAGCTGGTTTCAAAGGAAGACTTGGAACAAAGGCTATCATTGCTGATGTCAGATGAATCTTGGCTGTAAGCAGAGAATACCAGAAAGATGTTTACCTGTGTTTTACTGACTACACAAAGGCATTCGATTGTATGGTTCATAACAAATTATGGATAACATTGTGAAGAATGGGAATTCCAAAATACTTAATTGTTTTCAGGAGGAACCTGTACATAGACCAAGAGGCAGTTGTTCGAACAGAACAAGGGGATAGTGAGTGGTTTAAAATCAGAAAAGATGTGTGTCAGAGTTGTATTCTTTCACCATACTTATTCAATCTGTATGCCGAGCAAATACTCCGAGAAGATGGGCTTTATGAAGAAGAACACAGCTTCAGGGTTGGAGAAGAACTATTAACAACTTGCAATATGCAGATGACACAACTTTGCTTGCTGAAAGTGAAGAGAACTTGAAGCACTTACTGATGAAGATCAAAGACTACAGCCTTCAGTATGGATCACACCTCAACATAAAGAAAACAAAAATCCTCATAACTGGACCAATAAGCAACATCACGATAAATGCAGAAAATATTGAAGTTGTCAAGGATTTCATTTTCCTTGGATCCACAATCAACGTCTGTGGAAGCAGCAGTCAAGAAATCAAAGGACATAGTTCACTGGGCAAATCTGCTGCAAAAAACCTCTTTAGAATGTTAAAAAGCAAAGATGTCACCTTGAGAACTAAGGTGCACCTGACCCAAGCCATGGTATTTTCAATCCCCACGTATGCATGTGAAAGCTGGACAATGAATAAGGAAGGCTGAAGAAGAATTAATGCATTGAAATTATGGTGTTGGTAAAGAATATTGAATACATCATGGACTGCCAGTGTCGCAGCAGCGGCAAAAGTCTGGGAGGCGGAGACAATAACCAATTCCACACCTCTTACAGAGAAGTGGGGCCAGGAGAGTCACTCTGAGGAGTCGACCCCGGCTTCAGTCCCAGGAGTTTATTTATAGTCAATACAGCAAGCGGTGAAGCAAATAACAGAACAATGGGCTTTGGGTGAGGGCAAGGGAGAAGGAATTCAGGTAAACAAGCCAATCAGTGAAGGGACAATAGGTTTGGGAAAACAAGTTGTGACAAGTCTCAACATGTTGGGGACAAGTCTCAACATGCTGTGCATCATAGAGGCCTGTGGGGGCTGCAGCTGTCAATAGTGCAGCCATGTTTAAATGGTATATATCCCCACATTTCCCCCCTTTTGTTTAGTTAATGAAATAAGAATCAAGAGGGTTTCCACTGGTCCAACAAGTGTCCGGTAGGATAAAGTAAAATTTTCTCTACGAGATAAAGTCTAAGATTATCTCAGCTACTGTCTCCACACCTCAGGGCCTGACATCTTAGTGAGTCCTTGTGAGACCAGCTATGGCTGGGGCACACTCCATATGTTTAAAGAGGAGAAGTAGCATAGCTATGAGTAACACCTGGACTTATTCGCCTAGATGGCGGCTATGGCAAGCTCTTTAAACTCACGGTGCTGGTTTTCCACCAGATACCATCTGGTTCTTCACCAGGTTATTACTTAATGCCTGGGCTTAAGTCTCCTAGATGGTGGCTGTAGCAGGCTCTTTAAACTCACAGTGCTGGTTTTCCACTGGATACCATCTGGTTCTTCACCAGGTTACTAAGTAAGAGCGATGCTCTTATCAATTGCATAGCTGGAGTGAGTGGACTCAATGTGCTTATCAGGTGTGTAAGACAATAGAAGATGATCTTATGAGGATAATATAATCCTCTGCACTAGTAATAGCCTGATTGTTGGGCCCATGGGTTTTCTCTGACTCTCATTTTGTCAGGTAAACACTAACTTTTATCATCTACTGAGATTATTATTTTTAAAGGCTTAGAGATTTATAAAGGCTCAAAGATTCATTAACAATCAAACAAGCAATGATTTACACAGCTTCACTATTACTT
>NW_004444107.1:4787479-4823615 GCF_000243295.1 Trichechus manatus latirostris | reverse complement strand
GGCTGTCCATCAGGGCTATAGCAAACAATGGGAAGTGTACTTTGAAAAGGACACTGTGCTCCTCCAACTCCTGTGAGGGTTTCAGCAGTTTGCTTCTTCAGCCAAGAAGAGGGCCAGGAATCAGAGAAGAAGATAGTTACATCTGCCCCAGAATCCACGAGCCCTTTAAACATGCGATCATTGACCTGAACAATGAGATATGGTCGGGAAGATTGTAACTTAGTAACCCAAAAAGCGTCAGTACTGCTGAAACCCTCAGCCCGTCTTGGGGTAGTGCGAGCGGAGGGGACTACAAAGGGAAGTAAAATTAGCTGTGCTATCTTATCAGAGGGAGTAATGTTCCAGTAAGAGAGACTGGAAACCATGATTTTAATTTGACCTTCATAATCGGAATCTGTTACACCAGGATGAACAGTTAGACATTGAGATGTAATACTAGAGCGACCCATTAGGAGTCCTAAATATCCTCGAGGCAGGGGTCCCTAAACCTGTGTTGCTATAAGAAAAACTTCCCCTACCTCATCTATTATGACACCTTCTGTCAAGGGTAAATCTAATCCTGCACGCCCTTCAGTAGCTGCTTTTAAATCATTGACTCGCAAACGTTGCTGTTTGGAGTCTATGCTGTGGTCTCCACACTCCACACTCGGGGGCTCCCTGGATTTTTTGGGGTGCAAAAGCTCTCGCCCCTCTTCCCATTTCCCGACATAGGGTTGCCTTGATTATTAAATTGAGACCTGCACTGCTTAGCCCAATGACCACCTTTACCACAGCGGGGACACTTTTGGGTTGGAAATTTAATGTTGGCATTTTAGTTTTCTAAGCTGTAACAGTCCTTCTTAAAATGTCCAGGTTTACCACACCCAAAACAGGTGGCAGTGGATGGACGGAGAGCTGCCGCTAATACTTGTGCCTTATGAGTTTCTGTGCCAACATTTTGACATGCTCTAATCATTTCAGCTAAATTAAGATTCTGTACATTTAAGGGGGCTAAATAGCTTGACAGTCAGCATTAGCATTTTCGTAAGCAAGCTGGAGACAAAGAACTTCAGCCACTTTCACGGCCCTCCCGCAAACATCTTTCCATAAGAGACTCATGTTGAGAGAAATCAGCCTTGGGAGGCATGGAAAGAGGAGGGTCACAAACATTTTCTTTACTAGGGGAGGGAGCAGAAGGAGCTGCCTGTAGGGGCTGTAAAGCGAGGCGGCAGTGATGCCAAGCAATAAGAACTGAAGCTGGAATGTTCATGTCACGAATGATGTTACCGATACGTTCCCATGCTTCTACATCAAGGTTTCCCCTCAAGGGATACCAAGGACAGGCATACTCAATTAAAAGCAGAAGTTGGGTAAGGGCTTCTTTTGACATCTTAAGCTTAGAGGCCTTTAACAATCCCAACAACTGGGTTTTGCGTTGATGTTGTTCAGGAGAAAGAGAATTCCCCATAACGAGGAGGAATAGGAAAATGAAGAAAAGAATGATAGGAAAGCTCCTTGCCCGAAGCCTGAAATCCCTTGAGGGAGCGTACGAGAAAGCCCCGCCACTCCCGGGGCTATAGCAGCCCGAGATGAGACCGTCCGGGAAAGTTCCGCCCGTGGAAAAATCCCGCCGCTCCTGGGGCTGAAAGAGCAGCCCGAAATGGACGCATCCGGTACTTACCACCTTCAGGGATTGAGTGCCAGGATGTCTACAGCACCCTCACATGGGGCACCATCTGTCGCAGCTCCTCACACGGGGCACCATCTGTTGCAGCGGCGATGGTTGTTGGGGCGGCGGAGACAGTAACCAATGCCACAACTCTTACAGAGAAGTGGAGCCAGGAGGGTCACTCTGAGGAGTCGACCCCGGCTTCAGTCCCAGGAGTTTATTTATAGTCAATACAGCAAGCAGTGAAGCAAATAATAGAACAATGGGCTTTGGGTGCGGGCAAGGGAGAAGGAATTCAGGTAAACAAGCCAATCAGTGAAGGGACAATAGGTTTGGGAAAACAAGTCATGACAAGTCTCAACATGTTGGGGACAAGTCTCAACATGTTGGGGACAAGTCTCAACATGCTGTGCAGCACAGAGGCCTGTGGGGGCTGCAGTTGTCAATAGTGCAGCCATGTTTAAATGGCATATATCCCCACATACCAGAAGAATGAACAAATCTGTGTTGGAACAAGTACAGTCAGAATGCTCCTTAGAAGCAAGGATAGTGAGCCTTTGTCTCACTTACTCTGGACATCTAATCGGGTGGGACCAGCCCGGAGAAGGACATCATGCTTGGTAGAGGGTCAGCGAAAAAGAGGAAGACCCTCAACAAAATGGATTGACACAGTGGCTGCAATGATGGGCTCAAACATAGCAACGATTATGAGGATGGCGCAGGACTGGGCAGTGTTTCGTCACGTGGCATTGCTATGATTTGGAACTGGCTGCATGGCACCTAACAACAATAACAACGTTTACGACCTCTATTATCTATTTTCTAGTTTAGAATAACTTTTAAATGACTTATAGTTAATTGTTAAAGAGCATTATTTAAATATCTGTATTTCTAAGTTCAGAGATTTTCTATTTCTAACTTCACTTTATAAGTGACTTATACATAGGTGTTTAAAAGCATTAGAAAAATATAACAGTGTAAAAAAGCATTACAGAAGTATACCAAATAGTGACTTACTCATATGTGTTTTAAGAATGTTACAGAAGCATATATGATCTGAGAGCATACAGAAAGCATGCATAACAATCATTATCTGTCTTTGTTACTAAAAGTAGCTCCATGAGGGCAGGGACCTTATTTACTGTTTTCACTGTTGTAACTCTTGGACTTAGTAGAGTACTTGGCACAAAGCAGAAACACAATAAATATTTGTTGAAAGAACTGAAAGAATGAATAAAAGCTATTGTGGCAAAAATTGATTTGGGGATCAAAAAACCATAGTACCCTCTACTTATTGATTAATTCATCCAATTACTGAGGACCTACTATTAGTCATCCATGTATTCATTAGGTGTTGTTTTATAAATGAGCCAAAGATGGCCTCTGTGTATTCTCTCAAGTTGTTTAGTTCTTCATAGCAAGCTGAGACCTGTTTGCCCAAAAAAAGCCCGCCTGTGCCAAACTCAAGTTAGTACACATCCAATTCTTTTAAAAATAGCCCAAATAGATTTCTAGTGACTTAGAGCCCGACAGCTTTACAGACACCATAGAACTGCATCTAACGTTTGCTAGCCGTAGATAAAAGCCTGTAGTTATAAGGTCCCTAAGGTGCTGCTAAGGAGCCCTAGTGGCAATGAGTAAGTTCCAACTGCTAACTGAAAAGTTGGTGGTTCGAACCCACCCAGTGGCTCTGTGGGAGAAAAGACCTGGTGATATGCTTTCATAAAGATTATAGCTAAGAAAATACTGTTGGACAGTTTTACTCTGTCACATGGGGTTGCTATGAGTCAAAATTGACTCAATGGTACCTAACAACAACAAGGTGCTACTGGAGTCCTTAGGTGCAACCAGCTAACCAAAACGTTGGTTTTAGTCCGCACAAAAGCACCTCCAAAAAAAAAAAAAAGCCTGGTGATCTACTTCTGAAAAATCAGCCACTGAGACCCCTTTGGCGCACAGTTCTACTCTGACACACATGGAGTTGCCATGAGTCAGAATTGGCTCAGGGCAACTGGTTAAGGGGCTGCTACTTTCAGAGTTCTCTGATCCAGATACTCCGCCACCTTGCTGCAGGAGGAAATTACCTACAGCCACGTAAGCCCTCCTTCCCTTCACCTCTTCCCTGGGGTTTTCATGTCCTGTTCCGCTTCTAGTGGCTTCCTGGAAGACCTTCAGTGTGGGGGACCTCTCCTCCACCACCACCATATGTGGCTGCAATGTCTATTGTCCCCAATAAATAGCTTGCTGTACAACTTTGCTATCTTGTAGTCATATCTTTTTCCTTGATCAGCCCAGGACTTCCTTGAACTCACTACAGTGTTGGAAAATAAAAGGTGAACAAATCATTGTCTCTACTGTTGACTGTAAGTGAAGTATTATGGAAACACAAAGAAGGGGGTGATGAATAATTTAAAAAACCAAATGCTTTATTGTTGTTAGTTGCTGTCATGGATTGAATTGTGTCCCCCAAAAATATATATCAACTTGGGTAGATCATGATTCCCAGCAGCAGTGTGTGATTGTCCACCATTTTGTCATCTGATGTGATTTTCCTACGTGTTACAAATCCTATCACTATGACATTAATGAGATGGATTAGTGGCAGTTGTGTTAATGAGGCAGGACTCAATCTACAAGATTAGGTTGTGTCTTAAGCCAATCTCTTTTGAGATATAAAAGAGAGAAGTGAGCAGAGAGATGAGGGGGACCTCATACCACCAAGAAAGCAGCGCCTGGAGCAGAGCGCGTCCTTTGGACCTGGGGTTCCTGTGCAGAGAAGCTCCTAGCCCAGGGGAAGATTGATGAGAAGGACCTTCTTCCAGAGCTGACAGAAAGAGAGAGACTTCTCCTGGAGCTGACACCCTGAATTTGGACTTCTAGCCTACTAGACTGTAAGAAAATAAATGTCTCTTTGTTAAAGCCATACACTTGTGGTATTTCGGTTATAGCAGCACTAGATGACTAAGACAGTTGCTGTCAACTTAAGTTGATTCTGACTCATGATGAGCCCATGTATTACAGAGTAGAACTGCTCCATAGGGTTTTCTTGGCTGTAATCTTAATGGAAGTGGATTGCCAGGGCTTTTTTTCTGAGTTACTGCTGGGTGGATTCAAGCCACCAATATTTAGGTTAGCAGTCGAGCACAAACTATTTGTGCCACCTAGGGACCTTACCAAATGCTTTAATGAGTGATTTTTGAGCTGCTTCTCAAAGGAGCCCTGGTGGTGCACTGGTTAAGAGCCCAGCTACTAACCAAAAAGTTGGCAGTTCAAATTCACCAGCTGCGCCTTGGAAACCCTATAGGGCAGTTCTTTTCTGCCCTGTGGGGTCACTATGAGTGAGAATTGGCTTGAGGGTAGTGTTTTTTGTTTTTTTTTTTTCCTTGAAGGATAACCAGGTTCACAAGGCAAGGAAAAGAGAAGGACATATTAGGCAGAAGGAAAAGCATGCTTAAAAACATAAAGAAAGGAACATGAGCAGCAGGATTGGGGAAATGGACTATTGGCCACTTTGGAGTAGTGGTGACAATTAGAGCTGGAAAAATAGATTGGTGCTTGATAAGGTGGAGCTGAGCCTTCAGAAAGAAGGGAAAAGAAAACCATTTTAAATAGTTTAAGTAGTTCAACATTACCAGATCTGAGTTTTAGAAATGTAATTGTTGAATTCAACAGTGAAATAATTTGGGCCTGGTACTCAGTATTTTTGAAGATTATTAATTGTTGCTTCAGTTTCCCTAATAGATATAGTCCTATTCAGATTACTTGTTTCTCCTTGTGTGAGTTTTGATACATTGTGTTTTTCAAGGAATTGGCCTGTTTCATCTAAGTTATCAAATTTGTCCCCATAAAACAAATAAAACAAAGCTATTGCCATCAAGTTGATTCCGACTCATAACGACCTTATAGGACCGAGAACTGCCCCATAGGGTTTCCAAGGAGCAGCTGGTGGGTTCGAACTGCTGACCTTTTGGTTAGCAGCCAAACTCTTAACCACTGTACCACAAGGGCTCCTTGTCCCCATAGAGTTATTTTTAATATTCCTTTATTACTCTTTTAATGTCCATGGGATCAGTTGTAATCTTTCATTTCTGATGTTAGTAATTTGTGTCTTCTTCATTTTTTTCTTGGCTAGCTTGTCTAGAGGTTAATCGATTTTATGATCTTTATAAAGAACCAGTCTTTTTTCTTTTTTTATTTTCTCTATTAATTCCCTCTTTTTAATTTCATTGGTTTCTGCCAGAAATATAATTATAGGAAAAAGAAAAAAAATGGAACTAGTGGCACAGAAATGTGGGAAGATGCTATTTTAATAGTTCAGGTGATAGGCGATGAGTGTCTGGCCTTGAGTAGTAGCACAAGGAGTAGACAAAAGTGGTTCTGCAATCCATTAAGTGGTGCCTGGAATTTTGACTCAATTTCCCTTCTGTAAAACGAGAATTTCAACTAGATAATCTCTAAGATCCCTTCCAGCATAATGATCCCACATAGATCTTAGAATTGTTCTCTTGTAAGTATATTTCTCTAGTTTCCCAAACATGGAGAGGCCATGTCATGGCGGTGTAGTGGTTAAGAGCTTGGCTGCTAACCAAAATGTCGGCAGTTCAAATCCACCAGCTGCTCCTTGGAAACCCTATGGGGCAGTTCTAGTCTATCCTATACAGTCGCTATGAGTCGGAACCAGCTCGACAGCACCTAATAACAACGTATACGGACAACCAAAAAACAAAAAACAGCAACAAAAACATCAAAAATCAAACACACTGCCATCAAGTTGATTCTTACTCATAGCAACCCTATAGGACAGAGCTGAACTGCCCCCATAGGGTTTCCAAGGCTGTAAATCTTCACAGAAGCAGACTGCCACATCTTTCTCCCACAGAGTGGCCAGTGGGTTCGAACCTCTGACCTTTTAGTTAGCAGCCAAGCTCTTAACCACAGCACCACCAGGGTTCCTTTTATATAGATAAGTATCTATAGAAGATAAAATGGACAGTGGAACAAAAAGACCCAAATTCACATTCTAGATCTACCACTTTTTAGCAGTGTGGCTGTCAGTTATTTATGTATTCTGTGCCTCAGTTTCTTCACCGTAAAATGAGGTAACAGTACCTACCTCAAAAGGTTAAGAGACGTGAATGACACAATACGGCTAAAGTGTTTAGTAAAGACTTTGGTACATTGCAAGAGTCTGGGAGGTGCAAATGATTAAAGTCTATGGAGCATAGTTCTCTTCTATAACACATGGGATTGCCATGAGTCGGAACTGACTCAACAGAAACTGGTTTGGTTTTAGTTTTCCATTAGAATAGATTAGAACAGTATGTGGCAGAATTGCATGGTTTTTGGTACACTTTTTCCAGTTATTTGTTTGTTTTTCTGAAAATCCGTAGTAATGAAATAAACTCCTATGAATTTCTGTTTGTCATAAAATTTTCACTTATTATCCCATTGAAAGATTTCCACATCATTCCTGAGCTTGAACTATTAGTGTGGGCGTAATAGACTAGCAATTTCTGAATTACTGAGCTGCTTTAGTTAGAATGAGTTACTATTGTAGTCAGCTCTGGCTTTTTCTGCTTTACTCTTTTAGAAAAACACATTATTATACATCTTCCATTACTATGTCCTCCTTCACTTTAGGTTTCTCCATTTTGGGAGAATTTCAGAATGGAGATAATGATATAGTGTCACATAAAACTACTCCTTCAGCTGCCAGTGACATCATCTCTGTCTGTAGAACAGGAAGGGAGGAGGGAGGTGAACACAGGCCAGGTCTGGAACAATGCTGGCTCAGGACTATACATCAAGTACCTTAATAACTTAAAAGGGAATCAAAAGTACAGCAACATTAATGTTTGAAAATGGCATTGTATCAAAGGTAGGATAGTATTGCCATCTTAAATCCATCAGAGATTTTGGGTTAAAAAAAAATCTCTATAATTAATTCTTTGAAGAAAGAACATAACATTGAAGGGAAAGAGTACCCAGTGCTCATTCTGACTTTACCCCTCTTGTGTTCGGTTACACGGTCTCTAGTTTCCCTTCCAGGTCTAATAGTCTGTGAGTTTAAAAAAAACCTACCAAATAATGTTATTATTTTAGTTCTTAATCTTTTAAAATAATTTTTAGTACCAAAGCATTTTTGTGGCATATTTAATTTTAAATACTTTAGAGTCGAGATTATTTAGTAAAGGATAAAATCTTAGATTATGTGGTAGGAAAAGAAACTAATCATTTCACTTTTCTGAGGCTATATTACTTTATCTGTCAAATGCAAATTGGAAAAAAAAAAAAAGACTGTTATTCTTGTCAACCGGAAAATAAATGTTCCAAAGATTATAACCACATCTTCTGTTACTTGTATTGACTGCTGGGAGTAAGGTCAAGGTCAGTCCTAGTGCTCACTCAGCCTTCACTGTCTTCCCAGAAATGGGTAAGTGGGGCTGCTGTGGACCACTCTTACAGCACAATTGCCAGCTCTCTGTTCTGTGGAAGGAGTTTTAAAGATGTGGCTAGCTGGCAACCATGGAGTGTGTTTGGAGAGGGGGGAATGAGAAGAGGAGAAGGGCAAGATGGGAGGAGAAAGTCTAGTGGCAGAAAGGTATAGTAGTTAGTAATGGGAGAAAGAAAAGACACGTTGGGAATATCCTGGTGTTGACTGATTTATCAAAATGTGTTCTAGGAGGCAAAACACACCTGTCTTTTCACATGGAAAGGATTTGACAGTTTTCTGTGTCCTCCCTTCCTCTTGTCCTATCCTTTCAAAGCTACCTTCCACAGTGCTGCCAGAGTGAACTTCCTACAGCGTGGCCTTGATCATGCCAATTTCCTGTTTAAAATCCTTTAATGGCTCCTCATTGTTGCTCTACAGCCAAACCTGTCATGTTGATTCTGACTCACGGTAAGCCTATAGGACAGAGTAGAATTGCCCCATGGGGTTTCCAAGGCTGTAATCTTTACAGAAGCAGACTGCCACATCTTTCTCCTGAGGAGCAGCTGGTTGATTCCAACTGCCGACCTTTCAGTTAACAGCCAAGCACTTCAATCACTGCGCTACCAGGCTCCTCGTGCTCCACGGTGGAGATGGGCAAATGATGGCCAAGGGTGAATTCACCCGATGCCTGTTTTTGTACTCATGGTGAGTTACAAATGGTTTTTCCATTTTTTTAAAGAATGGAAATAGTTGAAAAAATCAAAAGAGTAATAATTTATGACGTGAAAATTACATGAAATTTAAATATCAGTGTACATAAATGAAGTTTTACGGAAGCACAGTGACACTCATTCATTTTTATATTGTCCATGGCTGCTTTCGTGCCACAACAGCAGAGTTGAGTTGAGGCCATACGGATCCCTAAACCTAAAGTGTTTACCGCCTGGTCCTTTACAGAAAAAGTTTACCCACTCCTGCGCTATAGGATAAAATCCACTATTCTTTAATATTCTGAATATCGAGCCTCTCCCTGTCTCTCTCCCATTAGTTTCTGATTCTCACTTTATTACCTAATAACACAGGGCTGCCTGGAGTTTATCAGCACTGTGCTGTTCCCTTGGTCTGGAATGGCCTCCCTGTTGGCTATACTCACTTCTACCACTTACTCCTACTCAGCCTTTAAGAATCAACTCTGCCATAAATTCCTCCAGAAAGTCTTCTTCAATGGTCCTTCCATCCCCTGCACCCCAATCCTCCCACCCTTAAGGTTGGGTGTTTTTCTGCTATGTTCATAATACTCTATGATAATCCTATCATTGTTCTTGCCTCCTCACACTGTACCCGCCCTTAGAACTATGAGCTCCTTGGAGACAGAGGCCACATTTTACTCACTAACGTATCCCTGAGGCTGAACAGACACATGATAACAGACCGACTGAATAAATGAATGAACAAATCTCCCCCTGGACTGCCACCAGAAGGGCTCTATTGTGCCCTTGTCAAAAGTGGCAGATCCAAAAGGAACTACTAAGTGTTCATAGACTGGCATTCTATTCCCATAGGCCATGTGAAGTACATTTATGTTAGCTTTCCACTCTGGGGAAGGATTTGGGTTTGTCGTCATTTTAAATTCAATTCCAGGTATATTCATTATGACATGTTGTCAGGAAGGATCAGTCCCTGGAGAAGGACATTATGCTTGGTAAAGTAGAAGGTCAGCGAAAAAGAGGAAGACCCTCAACGAAATGGATTGACACAGTGGCTTCAATGATAGGCTCAAGCATAATAATTGTGAAGATGGCGCTGGACTGGGCAGCGTTTCGTTCTGTTGTACATAGGGTCACTATGGGTCGGATGGACTCGATGGCACCTAACAACAACAAGAAAAAAAGTCTAGGGCAGCAAAAACAAAACAAAACAAAAACCATTCATCATGGATTGAATTGTTTTCCCAAAAATATCTGTTGACTTGGCTAGGTCATGATTCCCAGTATTGTATGATTGTCTACCATTTTGTCATCTGATGAGATTTCCCTAGGTGTTGTAAATCTTATCATTATGATGTGATAAGATAGATTAGCGGCAGTTATATTGATGAGGTCTACAAGATTAGATAGTGTTTTAAGCCAATCTCTTTTGAGATATAAAAGAGAGAAGCAAGCAGAGAGACGGGGGACCTCATACCACCAAGAAAATAGTGCCGGGAACTGAGGGCATCCTTTGGACCTGAGGTTCCTGCGCTGAAATCCTTCCAGACCAAGGGAAGACTGATGAAAAGGACCTTCCACCAGAGCCATCAGAGACAGAAAGGCTTCTCTTAGAGCCAGTGCCCTAAATTCAGACTTCTACCCTACTGGGCTGTGAGAGAATAAGCTTCTCTTTGTTAAAACCATCCACTTGTGGTATTTCTGTTACAGCAGCACCAGATGACTAAGACACCATTTATGTTGTTAAACCTACCAATCATTCATACTGATAACATTTCATGTCTCCGTTTGCCAGAGAAATTAAAAATCAGGATGAGCATTGCCTGTTGAACTTTCATTCTGATGTCTTCACAAAAGCCCTAGTTTTCTTAGATTAAAATCAAATCTTGCTGTAGATAACTTCAAATTATAAAAATTTGGGAAAAATGCTAAGTTCAGGTCATTTTTGCCTGAAAGAAGATTTCTTAAAGTGAATGCAATGCATAGGTTTTATGAAAATATTTGTGCTACAGATACCAATGTCTTCATGATAGTAAAAACGTTTGTTTTATACTTCTGGCTAAAATTCACTCTTTCCAGCCCTTCCCCCTCTTTTTATTGATCTTCAAATGACCCTCTTTTAATGTGCTTTGTTTTAGCAACCCATTTCATAGCAGTTTAATGGTGAAATAAAAACACTTTATTTATAAATTCATGTCAGACTTCTTTTTTATTGTGCTTTAAGTGAAAGTTTACAGTTCAAGTCAGTTTCTCATACATTTATACACACATTGCTATGTGACCCTAGCTGCTCTCCCTATACTGTGACAGCACACTCCTCCTTTCCACCCCAGATTTCCTGTGTCCATTCAACCAGCTCCTGTCCCTTTTTGCCTTCTCATCTCACCTCCGGACAGGAGCTGCCCATTTAGTCTCATGTATCTACTTGAGCTAAGAAGCACTCTCTTCACGAGTATCATTTTATGTCCCATAGTCCAGTCTAATCTTTGTCTGAAGAGTTAGCTTCAGGAATGGTTTCAGTTCTGGGCTAATAGAGACTCTGGGGGCCAAACAGGGTGTTTTTTGATCAGCACAGTAGGTTAAACGCATGTACTTATCTTCTGCTGATTGAGCGCCTCTTTTCAGTGGCTCTGGAGGCCTGAGCAGACTTTCCACTGCTCGGTCTTTCCTGATGTGGAAAACGTGTCCCGAACGCCACTGCCTGCCTCATGCTGGGTCAGGTCTGGCAATTCCTCACTGCTTCTAAACTGTTTCTCCCTCCCCCTGCCACTCAGTCTGATTCCTCAACTTTGCCTTTGATGTTCAGGGCTCCTTGATTGTCGTATGTAATCAATTTACTTGTGTTTTGGGAGTTCTGTTGTAAGAGGGACTACCAGAAGCGTCTGACTACTCTGCCATCTTGGCCCCACCTCATCAGACTTATTTTTGAGAAAAATATTTACACATGCTATAAAATGTGAAAGCTAAATTCATTCATCTTTTGTGGCTTCCTCAAGCAAAATATTTGTAGAATTTCTTTACACATTTGGTTTTTTTTCCCCCTACATGATAGCATTTCAGATCTTGAACTGTTAATCTTCATGTAATTTTTTTCATGTCTTCCTTTTTATGTAAAATGAGAAATCCAGATACATTGTTTATTCAAACATATTGTGGAAGAACCAGTTGAGTCTCTATTATAAATACAAGATTTTCAAACACTGCAACCTGGGAATGCCACAGGACATGAGCCCTCTGTCCACTTTTTTGTTATTTTCTTATTGAGTTAGTGCTGGACATGGGTTTGACTTAGCTGTGCAATGAACTTCGGCTGTTTTATGATAAGATCAGTGTTCCTTTTCCTCTTCTCAGCCCTCTAGTAAATATCAACTTTAATAAATTATAGTCATTTTGTATTGCTAATAATCATTGCCATAAGTGCTGTAGATAGAAACCAGAGCACAAGCATCTGAATTTAAGGATAAGGATGCATTTAGCTGTCATAAAGGTCCAAATAATACCATTTTATGGGTAAATACATACTTCCGCCTTTCTTCTTCCTCTTTTTTTAATATTCTTTTTTCTCTCTGTCTTATGTACTGGTCTGGCAGAAAACTGGTATGAGTGACATGTGGATCAACAGGAAAAACTACCAAACCAATCTCTTTAAATGAGGCTAGTCCTGACAGGTCAGAGATTAGCCTTGGCTGCTGCAAAACTTCAGCAGACTGCTATATCATAACTCCCTATGCTGCTGAAAAATGGTTGCTCCATCTAAGTGAATGGGGTAGGAGTAAAGGTAGGGTACAAACAGTGTAGCTTCCCTAGTTTAAGGATGGCACTTTACTTTCTAATACTTCTACTATTCCTGGGTTGAAGAAATCTCTCTTAAGAATACACCTACAGCTTAATTGTCTCAGTGAATACTTTTTTCTAGACAAGGTAATGCTAAAGAAACGCTAAGCAGGAGATCCTGTCTCTACCTCTGTATGTTCATAGTAATGTAGACCAGAATCTTCAGGGGGAATTTGGACTTGAATAAGATTGTGCCTTTGTCTACATATGTTATTGTTGTTAGGTGCTATCAAGTTGATTTCGACTCATAGTGACCCCATGTGACAGTAGAACTGCCCCACAGGATTTTCTAGGGTGTAATCTTTACAGGAGTAGATCACTAGGTCTTTCTCCTGCAGAGCCGCTGGGTGGGCTTGAACCACCAACCTTTTGGTTAGCAGCCGAGTGCTTAACCATTGCCCCACCAGGGCTCTTTTTGCCTACATATACCTTGTTATAATTTACTTGGTAATTTAGGGTAAACATCACACTCATTCAAATCATCATGGTTAGGCAGTCTTGCTTTATGATATCTTTTCAGACCCTCAACTAAGAAATATAAATCTAAAAATGCTGAAGAGATGAGTGAAACTTTTTCCTCTTGATGGGGGTGGGGAGAGGCACACGTGAAGGAAAGTTTATGAAGAAGGGCGACAGAAAAGTCAAGGAGAAGGAAAAGTACAATATAGCAAACCTTTGCTACAACTTTAGAGAGGGACACACATCAGAGAAAGATACATTGGAGACATTTCCTCTTCAAATATGATCCATAATATTACTTTGTTTTTGTAGGGGGGATTGCCAAATCCTTTCTGGGAATATAAACTGTCACATTTTAAAAAGGTGTAAATAATGAAATGCCCCTTCATGAAAAATACTCCTCTATTAAGTTTGAGAAGTCCCAGATCTTGTGATTTTCCAAAGCTGCTGAGGAAAAAGGAGCACTTTGTATTAAATACTTCTTTTATTCTGTGAACTAGGGAAACACTGGCTGGTCTTCTAGCATTTCTGTTGCTGTCTTCCTGGGTGATTAGCCAGGGAATTGAACTCTTCTTGCCTCAGGCTGCCTATTAGCTACATGCAGAGATAACACGACCTACCTCTCAGTGTGTTTTGACATTTACTGTTTACTAAGTACTAGCAATTCCTCAGAGGAAAGGTGCTTTTTATATAACATTAACATCTTAAGAGAGTATAGTGCTATTATTTCTTAATTTATTTTAATCTTTGAAACAGTCTTTCATCTTTGAAGTATGCTTTTAAACATTGACCATTAAAAAAAATCTTTTTCACCAGAATGCCAAAAACAGTCATTTAAACACAGATTTCTTTTCAAATAGCTGTGTTGCATGTTACAGAGGAAACAACCTATCAATTGATTGGGGAGCTCACATTCCAATTGATAGTTTTAATATTGTGTAGACAGAGTCAAAGATTCTGACTCATGGCGACCCCATGTGTTTAAGTATACCTTATTATAATGAAGGCTTCTTTAACAGAGGTCAGCCTTGGGCCAGCCTAAAAAAAGACAAGTAATTGACAGTACTAGAATAGCAAACATAGCGGATTCGAGTGAGAGTCCAGAGTGGTTTTAGAAATTCAGCCAACATATTGTCAAGTCATATTACCATTGGCTGAACTTGTGTTTAGGGATAATTTTCAATATACCATAATGGAAAGAATTAAAAAAGAATAATATTAAAATATAAGTGCATCCCAAACTTCTTAACTTACATGTAACATGATCATATTTTTAGGTAAGTAAATAAAAATGTTTTAAATGTTACAGTTAAAATGTTGCCATTCAGCATGAAATTCTTTCGATGTATCTGAAAGTTGATATTATGGAAAGTAAAATTTAAAAATATGTAGTAGATAAGATTAAATCTTCTTTGGAGCAAAGAGTAATTCAAAACAATTTTTGTAAGGAAAAATCAAAAGGCTCTTTAACTTGATTTTCAAGTTATTACTAATACAATTTTGATTTTCAGTATGCATCTTTCAAATACAGTCTTTTGGGATGAACAGAGGTGGAAATGTCAATCTGATTGGCAAGAGAACATAGCCTTTTTTCCCCTTATTTTTAATAGAAAGGTGTGGCAAATGGAGATACTTCTACTTTGAATAGAACTAAATGTGAAAATCTACTTTCTCTTTAAAAACAAACATTTCTGCAATTCTTCACTAATTATAATAACTAAGCCTATTTATTCAAAGTTTCAGTTCATAAATGCATATACATGAATATATATATTTTGTTAGTTGCTAGTGAGTTGATTTTGACTCATGGAGACCCCATGCGTGCAGAGTAGAACTGCTCCATAGGGTTTTCAAGGTTGTGACCTTTCAAAAGCAGATCGTCAAGCCTGTCTTACAAGGCGCCTCTGGGTGGGTTCGAACCACCAAACTTTAGGCTAGTCAAACACATAACTGTTTGTGCCACCCAGAGACTAATAAGGTAGCCCTTTCCAATATAAGTCATGGTGCCAAAATATAAAAGACCCATTCAGAGAGAGAGAAATAGAATAGAATCTGTGCATTAATAAAACTTAAAATACAAGACAGAATTAAATGTATCTTAATAATGGATACTTCACACACATGCAAATGATTTTGATTTTTAAACTCAAGATGGAAGAAAGGTGACAAATTAGTGTCCCTACGACTGGCATACTACACTTTTAGAGAATGCTTATTAATCTGGAGTAAAACAGAAACTCTTTTTATCCATGTGATTTCTACTAGTACAAAAATTTCTTACAACAAATGTGGTATGTATTTATAAAGCAACAGCTTTTTCCTAAGCAGACTATTATTTGGAATATGAGTCCATCTCACTTTATTTTTGTGAGAACAATAGTTTCTAGATTTTCTCACCCATAGGAATCACATCTCAGGGGGCAGGTGTCCTGTCTTAATCATTATTTGAATGTAAGCAATCTAACTTTTTTCATTTCCAAGTAGATGAAGTTAAACACTCATAATATACTTTGTGAAGATTTGACAATGGCACTTTTGCTTTCAGAACCGTATCTGCAAAGTATGACTTCCTGAAACATGCATTTCCATTAAAAGTATACGAGGCTTTCATTTCCTTGTGAGTAAAAAAAATGTACAACGTTCCTACATTGTCTTTTTCTTGATGTCTAGAATAAATCCAGATAGCATGCTTCAAATAATAAATTTGATCTACTACATGCAAAGATGACGAAGTCTGTTTTATAATGATAGTATTTAAGTTTAAAATGTCTGCTTTTCTCTATTTTGAGTCTAGTGAAAATTTCAGTGAATAATATAATGTTACTATGTGGTGAAAATAACTCCTAGAACTTATAAAAGAAAGCAACAAAATAGGATATGATCTCGACAGGCATAGACTTTTCTACTAAATCCCCCATATCTTAAAACATTCAAATCTAGGATGATATAACCACTATAATAAATTTTGAATCACACAAATATGTTATGTGGGGGATTCCTGAGAATTTGTTGACAGAATAATCAATGTGCCAGACATTACTTTCTAACATTCCATAGGAACTCTTAGGAGTCAATGATTATATCTTATGATCCGAGAGAATTAACATTATATGAATTTAAAAATAATTTAAATTTATCACTTTGGAATATATTCATCTATTATTTTCTCCATAACTGAACAAATTATCTGGGTGGTTTCATCAGTAATAAAACTTACTTTAATATCTCAAATTTTTTATTTATTTCCAAGATAAGAGATCCTTATATCCTGGTATTTTTTTCTTCAAAGTTTTATTCTTGGAAAGATACCATCATAATAATAAGTTCGAGGGTTAAAAAGTAAAATAAAACAAAGATAGGCATATTTTTAAAACTAGCTGTTTTGAATACTCAAGATTTTTTAAATTTTATTTTAAAATATTCTCACTACTTGCTTATGATGTAAAATACTTTGAATTCCCCTTTATTTAACACTTTGTGGGCATGGCAGTAAGGAGCATATAATTGTGTTTGACCCGTTTCCTAGTCATTTTAACAAGGACTGGGTCATGGGATTGATGAAGCAGCTATTTCACTTTCTTTGAACATCCTAATGAACGCTTTCTAAAGAAGCACCATTAGTTGTGTAAGCTCCTGTGGCATGTTTTCCATAGGTACATAAATGGTCATGGCCAACAGTTGCATAACAACAGACTCATCCATCTACCACTTCCTCAACCCTCACTCTGTGTTACACGTAACGCAAAACCCGCTGCCCAACAATTCCGTTTGAGAACTTTAATGATATGTGCAGTGACACCAATGACTTAATCCACTCCTAAACTTAATCTGATATTTACATGATGAGCAACAAAAATTAACAACGCATTAGATGTCATTCTACTGCTGAGAGAACCTAGACTATCAGAGCTATTAAGGATCTAAGAGATTAGATAATCCAATCTTCTCATTTGACAAATGAGGACACCTGAACCCAGACTCTATTTCTGTCTTAGGCTACTGGCTTTAAATAGATTAGAAATAAATCCTGTACTGAAATCTTTCTACACGCTACACATCATGCCATTTACCTCAAAAGTCCTTCTAAAATGTATAATCTTATTCACATATTGTTTCTTTCTGAGAACACCTATATTTTAATGTCTTAAAAAAATTGAACTTTATTAGGTTTATTTTTAGTGTTTCAGAGAAATACTTAAAATAACACCAAGAAAATTCCTTTCTAGATATTCATTATTCACTGGCTTGCTCCTATTGAAAACTTCTCCAGTGTTATATTCCTTCCTATTACCGCTAATGACAATTAGCGCACTGTATTTCATTACTTCCTTCCTGGACTAAGGCACATGCAAAAAAAATACTTAGTTTCATTTTAATTGAGCAGAGTTTAGTTGTCTAGACCACCCCATATAAAGAACATTAAGAGTATGAACTACATATTGGTCAGCACACCAATGCAGAAAATGAAAACATTCTTCAAATAAATTCTCTATGTATCAGCAGACAAGGCAGTGATTCACACTCATGTGTGCACATACACACACACACTCAGATAAATGACCTTTGAGAACAGGCCAAGACAAAAAGTGAATCTATTAGAAAAATGAAAAACCCTACAAAGGAGCCTTTTTTGTTGTTGCTATTATAGGTAGTACACAATTAGATTCTTTTAACTTTCATGTTTGGCGCCTCCATACCCTTGGGTGTGGGTTATAGTTGCAATCGCTTACTGACAGACAGTAATCAGACCTTGTTTCCATGGACATTATCTCAGAATCATTTCTGGAAGGTTGCCTATAATATGCATATGGTAACTGTGAATCATATTGGGAGTCGGTGTACGTACTATTATTGGGTAGGGATGCGACACCGTACTCTTGCCTTCTAGAGGAGCTCATGTTGGCCTTCTGGGTTTGAGGGACATAAGGCACTCTCTCTTTCCAACTCTCTGAGGGCCCTGAGAGCGCCTTCCTCCGAGCTGCTGAGACCACGTTTGCCACGATGGATTCCTGGATATTTTTCGGTCTGAAAGCCTCATCCACTAGGCCAAGAGGAGACTTTGCTGCTGCTTCCCAAGGAGTTAGTCTCTTGTTTGCTTCCTTTAGCCCATCAGTTGATTTGCTAGAGTAGCTATAAGCAGGCTGGTACACCCAAGGAGATATTGTGGAGATGGTGGGTGGGATTGATCTTCCAGGAAGAGAAAGGGAGCGTCCACTCTCCTGGAAACAAAGAAAATGTTAATATAACTCATTCATCTTAGTTTGTGTCTATTACTGCCATTCTAAAATTTTCACGGCATCTTGGGTGGTACAAATGATTAACATGCTCGGCTGCTCACCTAAAGTTTGGAGGTTCAAGGCCACCCAGATGCCTCGGAAGGAAAGCCTGGCAATCTACTTCCAAAAAATCAGCCATTGAAAAAACCTATGGAGCACAGTTCTACTCTGACACACATGGGGTTGCCATGAGTTGGAGTTGACTTGACAGCAAAAACAAAAACAAAAAACCCCCACAATGCTTAGTTGTAGAGCCTGGACAGTTGACCTGTTGCATTATTAGCTCTGGGCTGCCACTTGGCCCTCACTTAGGCCTTCCTTGCTGCTCCCCCTCTCTCAGCCCATAGTTCTAATTACTATCATCTTTCTTATGCATAATCACCATGTCAGGGGCCCTGTCATCGTTGGGAACCACTCTTACTTCTATCAGCCCTCCACACATTCACATCTACATATAAAGCTCAACCTACAAAATAAATGAAACATATTGATAACCCTAGAAACAGACCACTAGCTACTGTCTTTTTTACTTTTCTCAAGTCATTTTTAATTTACCCTCTCATTTTGGTCTACTGAGTATAGCAAAAACTAATAAGAGCTACTTAGGTGTAACTAGCATTACTTATGTTAAAGAGTGAATGGCATTTAGGCCCTTTTTGCTCTCAAAATCTATTTATGTTGGTGACAATCAGATGAATCTTTATTTTTTTAGTGTGGTGTATTGCCCATGTCTCTGAGGGAAACACTCCTGCCAATTGTTTTGTTTGCGTTTTATTTCTTTTTCTGTGCATGCATTCCTTATTTCTTTGAGAGTTTGTGTGCCTGCTGCAATCTCTTGTGTATGCTGAAAGTTCCACTTGTCTAATATGCAGGAACATCATTTATTGAAGCTCCACACATTCTCTCCTTACACCTCTTCAGCATTTCCAGGGACCTTGATGACTAGTTATATTATTTTCTCACAAATTCTCATTTGTACCACACTCTCTTAGAACAAAGCAAAAAGTAGCAAAGGTACACCAAGAGGAAATGAATCAACTTTGAAAGGACCATCCATTGTGTTTCTTGAACAAAAGGCACTGCCATGCTTAATAATGTGTTCAAATTTTATAAATCGTTTCAACAGCTTGAGTTTCTTAAGCTCTTAACTTTAAAGTGAATAGCAGCACCTGGATTTGAGAAAAATATCTCTGATTCAATGTTTTGCTTTGTTTCCTGTTAGGCACACAAAGAGGGTGGATGGTTCTTGGCTTGCATATGAAGAAAATCAAAGCCAGTGGCTGTCAAGCCAATTCTGACCAGTGGTAACCCCATGTGTGTCAGAGTAGAACTGAGCTCCAAAGGGCTTTCATGGCTTATTTTTCAGAAGTAGATTACCAAGCTTTTCTTCCGAGGTGCCTCTGGGTGGACTCAAACCTCCATCCAAACTTTTTGTTAGCAGCCTAGCATGTTAACCTTTTGCCCCACCCAGAGACTCCATATGAAGAATAAGGGGGATCAATATAATAGAAGGAGGTCGGTAAAATGGATCTTGCTTCTCTCTTTTTAATCATTAAAATTTTAGTGATAATGATTGAATCTCAGCAAAAACTTTTTATTAATCTCCTTATCTTTACCCCAGAATGGTAATAAACCGTGTCATTATATAGTCACAGAAAAAAAAAAAAAAAAAGCCTCACTTATAGCCAGCATTTAAGGACTCGGTTTGTATTCCACATTATTTATATGTTGGTTTCATTGATTCATTTAACAAAAATTTTATTCGGCATATAGTGTTTCCAGGCACCTGTGCTAAAGGCAGAAAGATGATTCAGATAAAGCGACGCCTCAAGAATGTTACAATCCAGTCGTGTCTTTAGCTTTGCAGTGACAAGTTAGTTATACTTCGAGGGCCAGGTTAGAGAAAAGACTATTTACCCATCTTGACAGGAAAAATAGGAAAATTTCTAAGCTATAAGAAGTGTTAAGTTTCAGCATGGTAAAGAGAAATTTAGCTCTTGTCTCCTGTGGTATATGTTTATGTTTTCCTTTTGTCCTCATCTACAGAAGAAGGAAGGAGCCCTGGTAAAACAAATAGTTAAATGCTAGGCTGCTAACCGAAAGTTCTGTGGTTTGAATGCACCAGCGGCTCCATGGGAAGAAAGACCTGGTAATCTGCTCCATAAAGATTACAGCCTAAGACACCCTATGGGACAGTTCTACTCTGTCCTATAGGATTGCTATGAGCTGGAATTGACTCAATGGCACACAACAACAACAACACGGAAGAGAGAAAAACATTGGTTCATAGAGTCAGCATGACAGCTTTCAAATATCAGTGATATCTGCCTTATGTGGTCTTTGATCAGATGTAGCTCCTCAAGGGCCTGCTTTTGTCAGGTCTTTAAACAACAGAGAGTTGAAGGGATAGTGAGAGATAAAGGGATCCAAGACTCTACAGAAATTTAGGAATATATAAACAGGTGACTAATGTCACTGGCTAGTAAATGGAAAAGAAATAATAGTACATTTGGAAGTATTAAAGACTATGTGAATGTATGCACTTCAGTGAGAGGATATCCAACTCATTGGACAAAAGATAGAAATTTATTTTCTGGTGTCCCTCCCACCGACTTAATTTGAAAATCTTCAGAAGAATCAAAACTTAATGGAAAGTAGAAAGTTCAAAACATTGTTGAATGATCAAAAGGGGATGATACAGAACAGATTTTAAAATTCTCAATGGAATCCAGACTTTCTGAATCTATTGAGGCTGGATGAGACTCTGAAAGTATTGCCCTGAGATAATCTTTAAACTTTAAACCTTAAACCAAAACTATCCCCCGAAGTCTTCTTTGAATCTCAAAATAGCTTATTTTAGTGAATACAGTATGTCTGCCTCAAGCATTGTACTTTTTTAGAGAATTATCTATCTGAGATCAAATTGACAACAGCAACACAAAAGGTTGGATGGGAAGCTTCGGGGGCAGTGAGTTTAAAATAATGGTGGTAAAATAACGTGGAAAAGGATAGTGAGAATGGTGGCACAACTTGAAGAATGTAACCAATGTCACTGAGTTGTACTCGTAGGAATTGTTAAAATGGTGTATCTTTGGCTGTGTATACTTTCACCAAAATTAAAAAATTATGAAATAAAAAATATAAAAATAAATAAATAGCATTGAAGTTAAAAAAACAACTCTCATGTAGAATAAACATATTCCAAATATAGCAGTAATACTGGTTGTGAGGAAAGAAGAGCAATTATCTCAACAAACAAAATGACTGTTGCTCTTCTACATACACGGGAGTCTGCCAAACATGCCTTCAAGTCTGTTCAAGTGCTAAGAGGATAAAATTATAAATTAACTCAGGTTAGAGATTCAACTGTGGTATAAATAAGCAGTTCTTTAGGCACATTGTTGTTTCCATTTGTGCCAAAAGTATTGCAGTCCTCTGGCTTCTGTCTGTACCCAAACCCCTAATTTTAAGATAGTTCCCCAAAGCAATTTTCACATCTTGTTCTTTGGTGTTCTTTCTTTCTGTCAGTCTCTTACCCAAGACTCATGCTGTTCTCTCTTTGGCTAGCTAAATGGAGCCATGTGACATAGCCTGAGCCAGAAATGACCAAAAAACCCAAACCCATTGCCGTCAAGTTGATTCTGACTCATAATGACCCTACAGGACAGAGTAGAACTGCCCCATAGGGTTTTCAAGGCTGTAACGTTTACAGAAGTCAACTGTCACATCTTTTTCCCTCGGAGCGTCTGGTGGGTTCAAACTGCTGACCTTTTGGTTGGCAGTTGAGTGCTTAACCACTGTGTACCAGGGCTCCTGAAATGACCAAAGAGGACCTGAAAATAACAGAGGTGTTTCTTCTATTTTGGAACTTGAATATATGATGATAGAATCCTAGCATAACAGGGGTTAGATTCTGGGTGGTATTTTCCACCATGGATTTTATTATTATTAAAGGAATTAAAAATTTCAATATGTGAGAGCTTAACTTTAGCCAATTATTAAATTGACATTATGCATGATGTGCCATCAAATTCCTTTTTCTTTGTGTGTCCTTACTCAAACCCAAAACTCATCGCTGTGGAGTCAATTCCAACTCATAGCGACCCAATTCCAACTCATAGAGTAGAGCTGCCTCATAGGGTTTCCAAGGCTGTAAATCTTTACGGAATCAGACTGCCACATCTTTCTCCCTTGGAGTGGCTAGTGGGTTTGAACGGCCAACCTTTTGGTTAGCAGCTTTGCACTTAACATTTGCGCCACCAAGGCTCCTGTCTCCTTACTACTTCTTTAAAAGTTATTGAGTGAAATAAGCTTTTCCCTGCCATTGGCTGAAAACTAAGCAAATTCTTTGACCTTCTGCTCACTCTTATGTAATAGTTCTTACTTTAATCACCCAAACCAGTCTTATGCTCCACTCCTGAAATAACAAACTCCAATCTCAACTTAGAGTTGAATCTCTTCTCCTACCTCATCTGGAGCCTGTTTCAGGAGGATCACCTTCCTCAGGGAAGAGTTGTGGTCAGTTTCCTCACTCTTTTCTCCCCCTTCTCCCTTGCTAACTGAGACATCTGGCCCCTCTGGAGTTGGAGTGTGAGGACGGAGAAATAAAAATAAGAATGCTTTTACTTGACTCGGTAGCATCATATTCTGGATTCTAGCTCTTGGGGCCAGGCAGAACCAGAGAAAGACATTTTGGTGGGTTTTTGGATTTCTATCACTGGGGACATCTTGCCTGCAGTCCTTGATTTGCATCAATTCATCCTATTGTAGAGGATAGATTGTGGCTCCTTCTGCACTCCTTTAGGAAGCTATTATCTGCCTACAGCTTGTAGCTGCTAGGGTCCATCTACCTACAGCTTATAGCTGCTAGGGTCCAGTAGTACCCTTGGAGAGGCCCCAAGACTATCCAGCCCTCCCTTACTCATACTCTGCCTCTGGTCCATGGGAAACCTGTGAGGGTGCAACAGCAACTTTCCTGACTTCTTGCCAAAACAGGTTGCCAGCTCATCTCCCACTCTCCAGATTTCCTGGGAAGGAGTCAGAACCTGGTCCACTCTGACCCCCATCCACCCCCATGCAGGCATCTCATATCAAGTTCTCTAAGCAGCTGCTTTGAAACTCTTTTCTTACTAGACATTAGGTGAGGGGACAGGGACTCCTCTTCATCCTCCAGTCCACACACGCACACACACACACACACACACACACACACACGGCGATCTGCCGCACTCCAAAAGTCCTCCTCACGATTTCCACTCCCCTTGCTGTACTCTGAATCCCTTTAATAACCTGGACCTGGCTGAGGAGTTCCAGAATTGTTAAAAGTAGTTTACTACCATTTTCTTTGTAAAGTCTGTATTTTAATCTGGAACCTAACTTCAGCCTGCAGCATCTCTTATATCTGGGGGCCTTGGGTGAAATGTCCACTTTGATATCCTGTTATATAACATTATCAACTTCAGTACAGCACAAAGCTCTCTCTCATATTTTTCTTTTTTAAATGAAATATAGGCTAAACATAGAATGGGAAGTGTTTTTTCTATTAATTGATTTCAAGGAATTTCCCTAATAACTTCAAATAGCATTAAAGAGTTGAAACATTATACTTCACTAAGGCCCTGCTGTGGAGAAGGGGGCTCACTTGCTTTCAGGGCATCTCAGTCAATCCTTAAACTCTAGTTGTTGGGAACTTTTGTCTTACATTGAACCAAACTTGCCTCCCGTAAGTCTACCTCAGTGAGCCTGGCTACATAGAATATATCTACTTCCATTTCTATACAGCAATTTCTCTATATGTTCTCAGTTTCTTCCACTCCCTTTGAACACTTTCACCATCCTATTGCTATCCTTTGTTTTTTGAACGAAGGAGAAGTAGTATCTACAGTGTTCATTCGCTCAAATTTTCTACATCCTTCTTCTGCCAGCTTGTTAGGTAAGGCTAACAAACTATAATATCTTGACCTTCTTAAGTAGATACATGTACAAAAAGACAAACACTAGAAACAAACCCATGTCCTGACATGGTCATCTGGAAGACTGCGTAGTTGATACTGCACGTGGAACATTCTGTCTGTGTGTATTTAGAGCAGTTTGTTCTTTAAGTGTTCAACCCATGAGAGTACACATCAATCTTTAGCCAGTCCAATATAATGCATGCATCAAAGGCTGCAAAGTTTCTCAATGAACTCACAAATCACCTCGTGTCATATATCCCCACAAAAGGGCTAAACATAAACATTTTCTTATCTTTGCCTTTAATAAGTAGCCAACATTAATAGATCGCTTACTGTGTGCCAGCTGGTGGGTGCTAGTTACTTTACATGGAATATTTCGAATAATCCTTATAACAACCCCATAAACTAGCTACTATTATTATTCCTGTCTTCTAGACGAAGACAGTGAGACTTACAGAAGTTAAGTAACTTCCCCAATGGTAGAAAGCTAATGGGTGCTGGAGTGGAGTTTTGAACCCAAGCAGTCTCTTACTCAAGTTCTTAGTTTAATATGAGACTATACTTTCAATGGGAGCCCTGGCGGCACAGTGGTTAAGTGTTCGGCTGCTAAACAAAAGGCAGCACTTCAAATCCACCAGCTGCTCCTTGGAAACCCTATGGGGCAATTCTACTCTGTCCTATAGAGTTGCTGTGATTTGGAACTGGAATCTACTTGATGGCAGCGAGTTTGGCTTGGTTTTATACTTTCAATGAAATTATTTTCAGAAAATATCTTTCTAAAGAAGATCCAAACCCAACCAAAGTAAATAGAATGCGATTTTATCGAATATTTTGGAAAGGTCATATAACTTTGGATTGAGTTTGCATTAATTAATACTGGCATCTTGCCATTTTTTACAAGAACAACTAGGTGACCAGCGTATAGGGAACACAAGACATTACAGATGCGCTCGCTCTGCGTCAGGATGAGACACACACGTGCGCCTGCATTCACGTCAGCTGAAAAGCTCAGAGGGCTGAGGGCCTTTCTCAGCTTAACATAGCCCATTTTTTCATGTCAGTTAAATATTTATCTGCAAACCTTGTTAATGAAGCAGTTTAATTAATTTCCTTGTTAAACTGTCTGGTAACCAATTTAACTAGCAGGGAACATGACATATAAAAAGGAAGTATACTTTGTGATTTACTTAAGACAAAGAAATGAACTCTACAGCGATATAAATAATTTTAGAAGCCAAGGAAATTCAATATGATATATGTTTTGAAATTAAACTATTTCATACCATAAACCTTGAAAGCTAAAAATTTTTCTTGGCTGAAACTCTGCTTACACATGTATAGTAGAGAAAGCGTCTCCAATTGACAAATATTATTTCATCTCCTTTAACTCCTTCTCTCTTAGATGCATGATTAATAAATATTCATCACAAACATATATACTTTATCAGAAGCAGATTCCAGGAGGCCCAAGAAAAGCAAACAGGACTTAATGGCATTTCTTTTGCTTTTTAAATCACTGATTAGAACTTTTAGAAAGCAGAGGTCCATGAAGGCGCACATGAATAGAAACAAGCATGCAGGAAGCACAAGGCCCTTCCAGTTTTCTAGTGGCTCAGGTCAAAGACTTTGGAGTCACTCTTGACTTCTCTCCTTCTCTCACACTCGACACCTGATGTCAGCATACTCTGTCAACACAGACATAAAAATACACCCAGGATCCCACTATTTCTTACCACCTCCACTGGTACCATCCCGGGCTGTTATCTCTTGCCGGGGCTATTGCTGTAATCTCCTAATTCGTTTCCCAGGTCCCTTGCTCCCTTCAGTTTATTCTCAACATGGCTGTCAGAATTAGCCTGCCAAAATTTAAGTCAGATCATACCCCTCAGTCATCTGGTCTCACATTTCAAAAAAAGGAAAAGCCAAAGTCTTTTCGTTGATCTGCACGGCTCTACAAAATCTGCTGGCCTTGCCCTTTCTTCCATATCGGATCTCATCACCTACTGCTCTCTGCCTGTCACTTGGCATTCATGCCTCTTTGCTATTCCTTTGGTGCCCTGGTGGCACAGCGGTTAAGAGTTCAATGTGCTAACCAAAACGTCGGCAGTTCGGATCCACCAGCCACTCGTTGGAAACCCTATGGGGCAGTTGTACTCTGTCCATAGGGTTGCTGTGAGTTCGAATTGACTTGATGGCAGTGAGTTTGGTTTGATTTGCTATTCCTTTAACACACCAAGCACACTTATGCCTCAGGGCCTTTATACTTGCTGATGCCTCAGTCTGTAACACAATACCCAGGTAGCATCGTGACTCCCTATCTCATTTCCTTCAGGTCTTACTTAAATATCATAGCAATGCCAGTACCAGTTGCTGTCAAGTTGATTCTGACTCATGGCTACCCTATGTGTGACAGAGTAGAACTGTGCTCCATAGGGTTTTCAATGGCTGTTGGAGGTAAATCCCCATACCTTTCTCCTGAGGCACCTGTGGGTGTATGTTTCTTCTGTGTGGTACTTTCTTCTTAGAAACTTCAACCTTTCGATTAGCAGATGAGTGCATTAACTGTTTGTGCCATAGGACCTTTCTGTTTGGCAGTTCCCACCCTCCCTCAAAATTCCCTGTCTCCCATCCTTACTTTAATTCCCCACTTAGACTTATAGCCGTCTAACATATGATTTACTTATTCTTTTTATTTATCTGCCTCTTCCCAGTAGAATGTAAGCTGTCTAAATATAAGGGTGTTAGTTTTATTTACTGAGACATCCCTAGCATCTAGAACAGTGCCTGGCACCAGAATGGTAGGTGCTCAGTAACAATTTGTTGAATGGATAAAAAATAACTTTTGTATCATATGCTATAAGCAGAAAATTTGGTTATGTTCACCATAATTTTTGGTCAGCTTCCAAGATGTAGCGCTTGTAACACATCAGTTACATGTGGTGGGGGACTCACACACATTTCTCCCACTCCCAATATCCACACACCAATATGCATTCCAAGCCATGTTTGGTAGGACAAATAGAATTAATCAATATTTATGCCAAAATCAATCTTTCTTCAACAGGTGGAAGATTTTAACTTGCATTTAGGTCATTAGAAGATTGAGCATTAAACTTCTGTGAGAAAAATCTTAGAAAACTATGCATGAATCCTAGAGAGCCTAAAATATATTACAGGTTTTTAAGAGTAAGACGTAAAAAGAAAAAGACAATAGAGATTGGAATTACTCAGGGTTGGAGAAGAGAAAGCTGAAAGTTGATTTACCATTTATCATGCGAGCAGGTGTTAGGAAATGGCAGCTTCTAGTAACTAATCTCTTAGGGTGACTTCCAGCCTTAATGAGTCTTCAAGGTTTCTTGGCCGTGGATGCAGTTCCATATTGGAAAAAATTTTTTAAATAGAGATATCCACCACCACCACCACCAGTTGCTATCAAGTCAACTCTATCTCATGGTGACCCAACGTATGTCAGAGCAGAACCGTGCTCCACAGGGTTTTCAGTGGCTGATTCTTCAGAAGTAGATTGCCAGGCCTTTCTTTTGAGGTGCCTTTGGATGGATTTGAACTCCCAAGCTTTTGGTTAGCAGCCAAGCACATGAATTGTTTGCACCACGCAGGGACTCCAAACAGAACTACAGAATCCCTTTATCCAGAGGTCTTTAAATACCAAAACCAGAAGCCCACTATCGTCAAGTCGATTCTGACTCATAGTGACCCTATAGGACAGAGTAGAACTGCCCAATAGCATTTCCATCCCTGTAAATCTTTACAGAAGCAGACTGCCACATCTTCCTCCCATGGAGCAGCTGGTGGGTTCGAACCACCGACTTAGCAGCTGAGCGCTTTAACCACCGCGCCACTAGGGCTTCTTTGATCTTTAAATACAGGACTTTAAATGCTTCCTTGAGGTGATTTAAATACAATCAAGCTCGAAGTCAGGGGGATAAGAAGACTTTTAAGGTCATTTTTCTTCTAGTCTCTTAATGAAACAATTTTTTCCTCATTTTCTCTAGGACCTGACTTCTTACAGTGAATCTTGGGCTTTCCTCTACCAAGTGCAGATTTTGGAAATTCTGTAGTAGGACTCTTATCTAGGAAATCAAGGAGTGTGCCTGCTTCTTTAAGCAGAAGTTCACAGTATTATTTTGCCTGCCAAGAATAGAGCAGAGAATCAGGACTAATAAGCCCTATGCTTTAATAAAATGTGGCCAAGTAACCACACATTGTTTAAATAGTTCCATGGATGAAATAAACATACATCTCAGTGGGAGATATGGTCTTATGGCTAGAGCTTCTCATTTGGGCTCTGCCACTGAGTATTCATCTTAGATTAACTTTTAGAAGGATTTTATGTTCTAAGAGAAAAGACTTTTTTAAGAAAAGGTTTATGTTTGAAAAAAATCGCTTTGTGAGGAAAGGTAATGGTTGTAAATGACCACAGAAGCCAGCACGTTATATAGGAAACAATGTGAACAGGGGCGTCACACTGACCTGGCAGTCCTGCCTTTGCCTCTTTTCACCTATATGATTCAACTGCTCCCACTTATACTTTACTTAGCTGTAAAACAGAATGCTTGTGACCATTTCAAGATTGTGTGTAGAATAGGGATTGTGTTTATAATTTGAATGGCAACTAAAAGAAGCACAACAAATGGTGCTTGTTATTGTTAAGAAGAAGAGGTGGTGTGGCCCCAAAAGGTGTCATAGAGACCTGGCAGAACCTTTTGTTCAAGAGGCAACTGCAGAGGCAGGCTGCTGATTCAGGATAAAAATAGGAGGGAGCCTTGCCTTTGAAGTGGCATTAACACTGCACGACTCAGATATTGCTGTGCCAGTCACTGCCTCCCTTTTGCCAGCAGAACGCAGGCAGCTGGGCTGGCCAGACACATCGCCACTGACCTCATTTCCCTGCTGGGTCTGAGTGGGCCAAAATATATACTTCTACTTTATTTATTTTTTTAACCTTCTGCTAATAAAAGGATAAAAATATAGCATCTTTGGTCTTAAAAGCCTGTGAGCAGCCATCTAAGATATTCCACTGGTCTCACCCCTTCAGGAGCAAGGGAGAATGAAGAAAACAAGATACAAGGGAAGGATTAGTCCAAAGGACTAATGGACCACAACTACCATGGCCTCCACCAGACTGAGTCCAGTTCAACTAGATGGTGCCCGGCTACCACCACTAACTGGTCTGACAAGGATCACAACAGAGGGTTCCTGGACAGAGCTGGAGAAGGATATAGAACAAAATTCTCTCACTTACAAAAAAAGGCCAGACTTACTGGCCTGACAGAGACTGGAGGAATTCTGAGAGTATGGCCTCTGGACACCCTTTTAGCTCAGTAATGAAGTCACTCCCGAAGTTCACCCTTCAGCCAAAGATTAGATAGCCCCATAAAACAAAATGAGACTACTGGGGCACAGCAGCCCAGGGACAAGGACTAGAAGGCAGGAGGGGACAGGAAAGCTGGTAATAGGGAACCAAAGGTAGAGAAGGGAGAGTGTTGACATGTCGTGGGGTTGTTAACCAATGTCATAAAACAATATGTGTACTAACTGTTTAATGAGAAACTATTAGTTCTGAAAACCATCTAAAGTACAATAAAAAAAGAATAAAAATAAACACATTAATTTAAGGTCATGAAGACTGAAGTTAAGAAATAATCTGTGCACATATTTCTGTAGTCCTTTCTTCTTAGAAGCAATGATAACAATAATCACTAAAATGTATAGATTTTTACTGTCTACCAGCCATAGTTCTAAGCACTTTACATCTATTAACGTATTCAACCTTCTCAGTAGCTCTATAACCCCCGTTTTGCAAAAACGGAAACTGAGGCACAGAAATCAGGTAACTTACTCAAAGTCACAGAGCTACTGTATGTTTGTATAGGGGAAATTGGAGAATTAAAGCTATAGTTAATAATATCTTATTTGAAATTACTATGGCAACAATTTTCACCTTCTCACCTTCCTTTATAACCAGAAAACAAGTACGTTACTCTACAAATTACAGGCTATGAAAATAGTTCTATTAATACAGACTGTGTTCTATTTAAATAGCTGAAATTGCAATTTTATTAAATTTTTTTAATTTCTGGGGAAAAAACTTACACACACATATTGTTATAAAAGTCTACGCTAGTTAGTTGAACATAAAAATAAATCGTTAAACACATTTCAAAGTATTGTTGAAAAGATTTCTCTCTCTTCAAAAGATTTAAACAGAAAAGAGGGGTATAGATTCTCATCATAGAAAAAAATAAATAGTAGATATAAAAAGATCAGATTTCATCAATTTCTATAGAGAAAAATGTAAATTTCACAATAAACAAAGGATATTGATCCTGTATGAAATAAACTTTTGACTTTGTGGAAGGATTTCATAGAGAAAAATGTCAGTCTCTGGCACATAGGAAGCACTTAATAAAAGAGAGTCATTATTAGGATAAAATTAACTTATGGTTAACTTGTGATATCTGCCTTATTAGAATTAGAATTATGATAAATTATAAAACCTACTTTAAAGTGTGTTTAATTAATGTGAGTATGGCTTTAGCTGTCTATAATATCTAAATATTCTTTTCTAAAACAAATTCAGACAACCATCTCCTCCCTCCCTAAGTCACAAAAAGAAAAGTCACCATAAATATTATTTTACTTCTAGAAGGAAAGTGGAGATAAAACATGATTCTTCACAGATTATGTGCTTGCTATTTGCAGTACAGCTAATATCCCTCAAGCAAGCTTATATCCCAAGCAGAAGGGCTTCTGCTTTCTCAGAGGGAAATTTTATCAGTTAAGACTTTAAGAGCAAGAATTCTTAAGAAATTTGAACATACCATTTGACTAATAACCTCTAATAACCTTCATACGGCCCTTTTGCATAACATTCTCAAAATTTCATGTTTTTAAGCCATTCTTCTATCACAACTCCTAACTGCATTTATAAAACTGACAAATTAAAGCTGGTTAATGGGAATGGTCGAGACACTTCAACAACTATACAACAATGGGTGATGTTATTTCCCAAAGATGCAGAGAATATAGTATGAGGAGAATGATTTACTGATCTATTTTTCTGCATTGAGTGCCTAAGCTTATTAAATGGATATTTTGATTCATATCCTGGGCCCTGGGGAAAGTATTTAACCTACTGTTCTTTGAGAAATTTATGATTTACTGCCAAATCATACTTAAGTTTTCCTGCTCAGAAAAAAAAAAAAAAAAGGTCCCAGAGTGATGTTTAAAGTTAGGAATAATAAATCTAACTCCTCATCTGGGAAGGCATGAACAACTTGTTTTCTTAAGCATAGAATAGGAAAAAAAGTTTCTTAATTCTTCTACCCCATCTCTCTGGTCCAATTGGTAAACCCTTATTTAATAATAGCTTTCTTGTTTGGGGGAATGCATGTCACCTCATTTTAGAGACACAGGAACATCATAAAGTAGGTGAAGTTTTCAAATGAACGTGTGTTTTTCTGGAATAGATTGAAGACCATGAAGAAAAAAAAAAGCTGATTATACGAGACAGTCCTGATCTTGTGCTTTTTTATTTGTTTGCTTTCTTTCTTCTTTTTGATCATTAAAAGCATTTTTTATCAGAAGTTTCCCAGGTACATTTGTTCAAAATAAGAAGTGTTTACTTCACTTGAAAACATTAATCTCAGATCTATCTGTATTCTGTCGCTAATGGTTCAGGAGATGTTTCATGAAATATTAGCATGCTTGTCTACTTATCAAACTTCTATAATAAGAGATCAAATATTTATTTTTGCTCATGGCATTAGCTGGTATTATAGCTGTTTCATATTGGCAGAGCCTTCCAAATGCACTCACAAAACTGCAATGTATAATTATCTAAACATAATATTACAGATTAATTCTATAGCAATTTTTGCTATGTGGGTAACACATTTTTTTTAAAGTATCTATTCCTTATTATTTCCATGGACTACCTTTCAACCCCAAGTTTGCCTTGATTTTGATATAATGTTAGGTAGTTATTGACTATACTAACGGCTAAACTTTTTTTTTTCACTTTCAGTGTTGATACATGCAAATGCCAAGATGAATTAACAAGAACCTTGTGAATCAGCTACAAAAACTACATCAACCCTCTAAGTGATTTTGGATGTATATTCTCAGTCTAAGATTGAAGATAAATTCTTCTGGAGGTATCAAAAGATCTAGGTCCTCATGAATAGCATTTGAGAGAGAGTGAGAGCAAGAGAGAGATCCTTCTATCTGAAGTTTTTAGTTTACTATCCATTTAAAAAAGAAATGCTGGGGAAGGAGTGGAAAAGAAATGTCCAGATCTCTTTGTAAAATGATACCCAATTAATATCAGTCAGAATAGCCCTTTCAAATCTATTTTGATCTGTTTCTTAAATATGATAAGACATTTGATGGTACTGGTGTTCAGGTTACCTAGTTGATGGTTGTTTTCCCCAGTTGATTAATCTTGCCTACCTTAGTACTGGTAAGTCTAATGCAGGGAAGTTCCTTTTAAAATATAATTAGTAGATAAGTGATACACTGACCACCTGACATCACACATGCGCAGTGACCTCAGCCTCAGCGTTGTACATGTGTGTTTTGGTTGAGTAGTGGTAATTCAAGGCTGAGAGGAAAGTTATCTATTCCCCAACTCCTTAAAGGACTTAAAGGGAGTGGGGAGAAAGAATCTCCTATAATTTATCACTGTTGGGTCAGATCTTTCCAGATAAAATGCAACTTCGATATTATAACTAGTTACTAAATTCAGGTCAGTCTATACCTGTACTTTTTTTTTTTTCCAAAAAGAAGACTGGATAAGGCAAACATCCCCATAATACATTGATAATTAAATACTATGAACTTGTTCATGGAATAGAATTTTGACTCTGACCATGGTTGGCATGCTAGGTAGAATGTTAACACAGAAGTTTAAAATACAAAAGAAAACAACAACAACAACGAAAAAAAAAACAGAGGTTAAGTAGTGAAAACAAAGAGGATAATACCAAATGGTTTTTCTTTGTGAAATATTATTTTCTATATGAACCCAGCATGCATTTGGCATAATTTTATAAAATGGAGCATGCACACTTTAACAGCAAAAGATGGAGCTATAGTGATTCCAGTCGAATGAGTCACTTTGTATCTTACTCCAGGGTGTTGAGTGACTGTCCTAGGATCAGAGGTCCTGTTGAGCTTAGAACTCCCCATTCTCAGGAAATGTCTGTTTGTATCTCAAAAAGAGTTGGGAGAAATTATAATTTAACTTTATAGATGCTAGAAATAAGCAAATCCTTCTAGTCCATAACTTCAAGATAAGAAAAATTATTCTCTTGCCTCCTAATCTCTGCTTTTTATCTCATTAGAAAAAATAAAATAAAAGAGTTAAAAAGCCAGTTGCCATTGAGTTGATTCTGACTCATGGCATCCCCATTTGTGTCAGAGTAGAACTGTGCTCCACAGGGTTTTTGTTCTACATGTTTCTATAATGATCTCAAATCCCATAAGGTATAAGTCATTATTATGCTTTCAAAATACATATGTATAAGCACTCAAAAGATGAATTTAGAAATAGAAATATGTCTACTTTTGTGAGGTTCTTTAACATTAACTATCAGTAATTAGAAACTGTAAGTCATGAGAAAGTTATTTGGAAAATTTCTGAATTTAGACATGGAAACATGGAAGTATGTGAAGAATGTGGTAAACAACTTTTAAGTTGACTTTGACCTGACATGCTATGATAAAACAAAACATATCATAGTTAATCTTTGTAAACTAGCCTTGAGATATAAGTTTTGTCTCAGTAAAAAAAAAAAAAAAGAAAAAACCTTCAGGCAGTCAGCGAGACAAAGGCATAATATGCTGACAATGCTATCTAATTATAATCTGGATTTCTAGACTAACAGCTATGTTTTTGAGAAAAACGTATTTGTCCTTGGTGGTCAAAACCAGGATGTGAAATCATATGCCCCAAGGCATCTTGACCACGCCCAACTGCACCCCTCAAAATATGCATACTTTACCTACTCAGGAAGAGTGTTGTCTGGGTGCTGTTGCCAGCAAAGTATTTTTGCAAGATAAACAAAGAAAATACATGTAAGCATCTTGTGACCACTATCTAAGCATCCTGTGAAACTATCTGTAATCTCTAATTGTAACTATTAATAATTGGCAACCAATCAGTGTCTTGCTGCTATATCCTCAAAACTAATAAGATACCGTCCCCCCCACCCCCACCACTCGAAAGATCTCGCCTCTCACTTACCTAATTGGAGATGCACCAATCAAGAATAACCTGTGGCTGATGGCTGCTGTAACAGTATAATTATCCCTGATTCAGACGCCCTCTTCGGATACCACTGTCTCACCTCAATCAGCTGTGCTGTTCCCAATTCAAACTGTAATCTTTGACACTTTAAACCCTTAATAAACTCCTCTGTTTTACTCTGAAACAGCGTTGCAAGTTTTCTCAGCCACAGTCTAAACAACCTCCCTGATCTCTAACCTTGACCCTGCAGAAAAGCCATAACATACTAGTCTTTGATGTCACACTCGCCTTTGTTGTGTGGAGCCAAGGTGACAAATTCACATATAAACCCTAAATCTCTGCTCACTCAGAAGGCAGAGATGGAACTGAGATTCTGTCTGCCACAGCCAATCTTGAACCCTAGCTATGACGGACCTCTGCCGAGTTCCAGCCGTGGTTAAGCCTTCCTCCTGAGACCTCTCCTTAAAGGTAAAAGCCTGAAGTCTAAAGATTTGGACTCTAACTGTTGAATCAACATCGCAATTGTAACTGCTAATTCTGATTCTCCGATTCTAAGTGAATTTTGTGAGATCTTACTTGCGTGCCTTGCCATGATAAACTAAATGAGTTTATGCATGTCAAACCTGAGTATCTTTCTATTACTTTTCTTAAGATAAGCCCTGCACAACAATTTTCAATGGCTGATTTTTTGCAAGCAGATCACCAAGCCTTTCTTCCAAAGTGTCTATGATTATACTCAAACTTCCAACCATTCAGCTAGCAGCTGTGCATGTAAACTGTTTGTACCACCAAGGGACTCATTAGAAAAAAGATATATTTCCCTCAAATATCCTGGAATAAAAGTGGTAAGGAACAAATACATTTTGTCTTAAGTCAAGTTTTAAATGAACTTTTTTTTAAAAAAATTAGATTTTATCAAAACATTTACAAAACTTCAAAAAAAAAAACTGCAATGTGTTTTAGAAGACATTTATACATAGAATTATAAATCTTAGGGATGTTGTTGTTGTTAGGTGCCCTCGAGTTGGTTCTGACTCATAGCGACCCTATGTGCAACAGGATGAAACACTGCCCAGTCCTGTGTCATCCTCACAATTTTTGCTATGCTTGAGCCCATCGTTGTAGCCACTGCGTCAATCCATCTCATTGAGGGTCTTCCTCTTTTTTTAAAATTTTATTTATTTATTTATTTATTTAATTTTTTCCCATACAAAAATTTTTGCATACTTTGTTATGTGACTCTAATTGCTCTCCCCATACTGTGACAGCACACCCCTCCTTTCCACCCCTGATTCCCCATGTCCATTCAACCAGCTCCTAACCCTCTCTGCCTTCCCATCTTACCTCCGGACAGAAGCTGCCCATTTAGTCTCTTGTATCTACTTGACTAAGAGGCACACTCCTCACTCCTCACTTTATGTCCCACAGTCCAGTCCAATCCCTGTCTGAAGAGTTGACCTCGGAAATTGTTTTAGTTCTGGGCTGATAGAGAATCCAGGGGCCATGCTTTCCAGGGTTCCCCCAATCTCAGACCATTAAGCCTTGTCTTCTTACT
>NW_004444107.1:4747628-4787379 GCF_000243295.1 Trichechus manatus latirostris | reverse complement strand
CGGGCACCATTTAGTTCTTCTGGTCTCAGGCTGATGAAGTCTCTGGTTTATGTGGCCCTTATCTGTCTCTTGGGCTACCACTTTCCTTGTGTCTTTGGTGTTCTTCATTCTCCTTTACTCCAGATGGTTGGGACCAATTGATGCATCTTAGATGGCTGCTTGAAAGCTTTTAACGGGGTCTTCCACTTTTACACTGACCCTTTACTTTACCAAGCTTGATGTCCTTCTCCAGGGACTGATCCCTCCTGATAACATGTCCAAAGTACATGAGATGAAGTCTCGCCATCCTTGCTACTAAGGACTGTAATTCTTCCAAGAGAGATTTGTTTGTTCTTCTGGTAGTCCATGGTATATTCAGTATTCTTCTTCAACACCATAAACCAAAGATGTCAATTCTTCTTCAGTCTTCCTTATTCATTGTCCAGCTTTTGCATGCATATGAGGCAATTGAAAATACCATGGCTTGGGTCAGGAGCACCTTAGTCCTCAAAGTGACATCCTTGCTTTTCAACACTTTAAAGAGCTCTTTTGCAGCATATTTGCCCATTGCAATACATCGTCTGATTTTTTGACTGCTGCTTTCATGGGCATTGATTGTGGATCCAAATAAAATGAAATCCTTGACAGCTTCAGTATTTTCTCTGTTTATCATGATGTTGCTTATCGGTTCACTTGTGAGGATTTTTCTTTTCTTTGTGTTGAGGGGCAATCCATACTGAAGGCTGTAGTCTTCGATTTTCTTCAGAAGTACTTAAAAGTCTTCTTCACTTTCAGCAAGCAAGGTTGTGTCATCTGCATATCACAGGTTGTTAATTAGTCTTCCTCCAATCCTGATGCAGTGTTCTTCCTCATATAGTCCAGTTTCTTGGATTATTTGCTCAGCATAGAGATTGAATAAGTATGGTGAAAGGATACAACCCTGACACACACCTTTCCTGATTTTAAACCATGCAATATCCCTTTGATATTTTCGACCTGAATGACTGTCTCTTGATCTATGCACAGTTTCCTCATGAGCACAATTAATTCTTCTGGAATTCCTATTTTTTGCAATGTTATCCATAATTTGTTATAATCCACACAGTTGAATGCATTTGCATAGTCAATAAAACACAGGTAAACATCTTTCTGGTATTTTCTGCTTTCAGACAGGATCTATCTGACATCAGCAATGATATCCCTTGTTCCACATCCTCTTCTGAGTTCGGCTGGAACTTCTGGCAGTTCCCTGTTCATGTATTGCTGCAACCACTTTTAAAAGATCTCCAGCACAATTTTACTTGTGTGTGATATTAATTGATAATTTCTGCATTCTGTTGGATCACCTTTCTTTGAAATGGGCACAAACATGGATCTCTTCCAGTTGGTTGGCCAGATAACTGTCTTCCAAATTTCTCTACATAGATGAGTGAACACCTCCAGTACTGTATCCGTTTGTTGAAACATCTCATTTGGTATTTTGCCAGTTCCTGGAGCCCAGTTTTTTCCCGTTCCCTTCAGTACAGCTTGGACTTCTTCCTTCAGTACCATTAGTTCTTGATCATATGCTACCTCCTGAAATGGTGCAGTGACTCTGTGTATTCCATCCATCTTCTTTTGATGTTTCCTGCATCATTCAATATTTTTCCTGTAGAATCTGTCAATATTGCAACTCGAAGCTTGAATTTTTTCTTCAGTTCTTTCAGCTTGAGAAATGCTGAATGTGTTCTTCCCTTTTGGTTTTCTAATCCCAGGTCTTTGTATATTTCATCATAATACTTTACTAAGGTTCCTTAGCAATACTTTAATCAAGCTTTCATAAAGTATAGAAATTTCTTTTACAACATACCTGATAGTCATTATAGTAGGAAAAGCACAAGATATGAAAAAAGATTAACCTGGATTCAACTGCTGGATCTGCCACATTACTAGCTGTGTGGATGATTTTCTTAACCTCTCTAAGCTATAGTTTCCTTATAAATTAAAAAAAAGAAAGAGAGAATAATTTCCACCAAAGAAGGTTGTTGTGAGAATTAAATGAGGTATTTTATTAAAGGCCTTGATATTGTATGTGTACAATATACATGTTAGTTCCTTCTCCATCTCTTCTCTACAAAGTTTTGAAACAGTTTCTTAAGTTGAACTGATGTTTACTGCCTTGTAACTTCTATTCATTAGTCCTTTTTTTTTTTTTTTTTTGACCAGTGGAGTCCTTTCCTCTCTCATCCACACCATACTTCTCCAAATATCCAGCTCTTCTATTTCCTCTTAGTTTTTTTCCTCATTGGTAAATGTACACACATATATCTCATATTACAGATCTTCCAGACATGTCACCATCCTATTTGTCTTAGAAATAAATTTTAGTGCCTCAGAGGTTTGAAAATACTCTTGTTGGGAACAAAACTGCTAGAGTAGGTTTACCTATTTGTTCTGTACATTCTTCCAGTATTTTAGCAGACTGATTTTGCACTTTGTCAACCCATCACACTATTTTGTTCATATTAACGTTAAGTTTACACAAAAATACCAGGATTTATCACTCTGGTCCATAAAGTGCATGAACTTCTTTTTGTCATTGTTGTTAGGTGCCTTCGAGTCAGTTCTGAGTTAGCGACAGTTAGTACAATAGAACTAAACTCTGCCCAGTCCTGCACCATCCTCACAATTTTTGCTATGCTTGAGCCCATCGTTGCAGCCACTGTGTCAATCCATCTCGTTGAGGGTCTTCCTCTCTTTCATTGCCCCTCTACTTTACCAAGCATAACGTCCTTCTCCAGAGACTGGTCCCTCCTGATAATGTGTCCAAAGTATGTGAGACAAAATCTTGCCATTCTCACTTCTGTGCAGCATTCTGGCTGTACTTCCAAGACAGATTTGTTCATTCTTCTGATAGTCCATGCTATATTCAATATTCTTCTCCAACACTATAATTCAAAGGTATCAGTTCTTCTTCGAGCTGCCTTATTCATTGTCCAGCTTTTGCACGCATATGAGGCGATTGAAAACACGATGACTTGTTTGATTTCTTGACAGCCGCTTCCATGGGTGTTGTGGATCCAAGTAAAAAGAAATCCTTGACAACTTGAATAGTTTCTCTGTTTATCATGATGTTGCTTATTGGCTCAGTCATGAGAATTTTTGTTTTCTTTATGTTAAGGCATAATCCATACTGAGAGCTGTAGTCTCTGATGTTCGTCAGTAAGTGCTTAAAGTCCTCTTCCCTTTCAGCAAGCAAGGTTGTGTCATCTGCATATCGCAGGTTGTTAACGAGTCTTCCTCCAATCCTGATGCCATGTTCTTCTTCATACAGTCCAGCTCTTCGGATTATTTTCTCAACATATCGATTGAAACTTCTTTTTAGTTTTAAAATTTTTACAATCATATTTGTTTTCATTTCAAAGTGCTTCATAGTTGTCCTTCAGCCTAGATCCCAAAATAAGAACGTTTTGATTACTGTCAGAGGGATTTAAGTTAGCTATTAATGAGAAAATTTTTGATTAGAGATAACATACCCTTGAGCCTTACAGCCAAGGGAAGTCATACAATCTTTTCCCAGAGAAAAGAAAAACAGCCAAGTAACTTTGTACAACCCCTTCTCTAGGTTATAAAATTGTATCATTCTATTCCTAGAGATATTTATATTGAGCCTTGATTAGAAGCATGGGGTGAGATAAAATCATGTCTCAAGGCCTCCTTTACTCTTCTATTAAACAAACAAACAAAATGTTCAAAGCAAATTTTATCCAACAAGCTTTAGAACGGTTGCCTGTGGAGCACTTTCCGAGAGGGGAAGAGGGTTTGCTGCCATCTCCTGGATGCTCATAGTAAAGTCAGTCTGGCCTGCATTTTAATGCCTGCTCAGACTTGACAAGACACCAAGATCATTTGAAAGTAGGTGTAATTTACAAGTCTGACTGTCCCTGACTGGATGAACTGGAAAACTATTTATGGTTTCTAAAGAATAAAGTTGGCTTAAGTGTTTTGTGTGTTAGAAAAGTGTTTTTCAAAGTGTGGTTCACAGTCCATTAGCATCAGAATCACCTGGGGTGTATATTACAAATACAAATTCCTGGGCCACCCCCAGACCTGCTAAATCAGAATTTCTAAGGTGGGGCCAAAAAACCTGTTGGAGTCAACTCTGACTCATAGCGACCCTATAGGACAGAGTAGAACTGCCACATAGTTTCCAAGGCTGTAATCTTTAAGGTAGCAGATTGCTGCATCTTTTCTCCATGGAGTGGCTGTTAGGTTCAAATCACCAGCCTTTCGGTTAGCAGCCAAGTACTTTAACCACTACACCACCAGGGCCCCTTAAGGTGGGGCCAAAAGCAAACCCACTTCTCTGGAGTCGATTCTGACTCATAGCGACCCCACAGGGCTTCCAAAACAGTAAATCTTTAAGGAAGCAGACTGCCACATCTTTCTCCCTCTGAGCTGCTAGTGGTTTTGAACCACTGATCTCTCCGTTAGCAGTTGAACACTTTAACCATTGCGCCACCAGGGCTCTTAATTTTCCTCTAGAATTTCTAAGCGGGGCAGGGATCTTAATTTTCCGACAGAAGTTAGAAAAGCTGTGTGTTAGAACACTATGAGGCAACCATTTGCTGAATGCAAAGGAAATCAAAATACTTGGTGAATTGAAATGTAAAATTTAAATCAAGAGGTCTAAATGATACATTTTTCTTTGCCTTTTATTTTAGTAATACTAAAAAAACAAATAACCAAACCAGTTGCCATCGAGTCAACTCCAACTTGTGGTGACCCCATTTGTGTCAGGGAAGAACTATGCTCTATTGGGTTTTCAATGGCTTATTTTTCTGAAGTAGATTTGCTAGGCCTTTCAATAACACTACCCACAATAGCAACATTTCAGTGGACATTTCATCATGTAGAATTCAATATCTATTTGGCCCATGTTGGTCTTATATGGGAGCCCTGGTGGCGCAGTGGTTAAGCATTCGGCTGCTAACCAAAAGGCTGACAGTTTGAATCCACCACCCACTCCTTGCAAACCCTATGGGACAGTTCCACCCTGTCCTATACAGTTGCTCTGCGTCAGAATCAACCTGACAGCAATGGGTTTGGAATGGTGTTTTGATCTTATATGAAGAATTATAATGAGCACAATCTGATAAGCTTTAATAAGTAGTCCAAATGGACCAGAATATCAATAGACTGAGTATAATTTAAAAAGAAAAGCTCTAACTGTGGAAGGATTGGGTATGATATCTTAAATCAACATTTTATTAATAATTGTCCAGCCCATTCCTTAGTGATTCTTAGCTCTAGAGGTTGGTTTGTGAGCATTTCCTTATTAATCTGAGATATGCTAAGAGAAAAAGAATTAAGAAGTATACAATGCAAGAAAGAGAACTACTTTTTTTTAAAAAGAAATATGTAATTACATGGTACAAAAGGAAACTAACCTAAATCAATGGAATTGTATTTGAAAAGAGAGCTATTTTGGATTAAGATAAAATTTTCAGAATCTCAGCTTGTTCTGGTTTTGTTCTCTTAAAGACCAGTCCTGACTTCTGCTTCTGACTCAGAAGGATTCTAGAAGTACCAGCAAACCCACAAAAATTCCCTGGGTTTGAAATGCAGCTGGAATTTTAGGTTCCTCCCTACAGCATTCACTCAGTTTCTGGAAATATTGTTTTTCATCTTTTGCCCTAAGACCTGGGAGTTTGCTCTGCTCAGGCCTAGGTTTCGCTCTTTCTGTTTTTGGAAGCTGATCACGCTTCTCAGGCAAGGGGCTCAATTACTCTAAAAAGGCCAGGTTGCTGACCCTTTGTCCCAGGACAGCGTTGGAGTGGAGGGATAAGAGCAGCTGTCTGCTGCGCCTTTCAGAGGTCAGCCAGCTTCTGTCAGAGCCCCAACTGCTGCAGGTCTGAATTGGGGTAGTCTCGGGGGTAGGGTTGCCAACTGTTCCACTTCCTTCGTGATAGGCCTACTTAAGCTTCAACTGTCCTACTAGAACCTTGCTCGAGATACCAACTATCCTATTTTGAGAATATACTTGATTTACAAGCATTTCCCCATAAGAGTTCTCCTTTGTTGTTCAGTACACCACACTTGTTCTATTTAATGGCAGCGCTTTGAATTGAATGCAGTACCTTTGTACTTGAATCTCAAAGCTGATGCTGAGTTTATTTTTTTAAATACTGAACTCTATCCTTAACCCATTTTTTTTTAATCCTGATCTCATCTTTGAATACCACTACAACAATGCTTTGAAGACAAAGCAAAAAGAAAAAGTGATAAACAGAATGGATACTGAAGAATATAGACATATAAAACTTCAGTAAGAAGAAAAAAGTAGAGAAGAAAAAAAAAAAAGATGTCTCAGTAAAAGACTCCTGGGGATAGATTCCTTACGCCACTATGAGATTTAGATTGACACGGCTTCCACTTTTTCTGTGTTAGCTGTGGTAGGTCTCTTAAACTGGGATTCATATTAACAGAGAACACAGTTTAATTGTTGTGCATATGTGTGTGCTTCCTCCTTGGAAGCTTTTGAAATAGTACCTATTATTTATTGAGCACCCATTATACTAATATTGATAGGTAACTTGTATTAAATACTTTCTGTCAGGTGTTGTTCTACAGTAATAACACATACCGATTCATTTAATCTTCATAACAACCATGAGTTAGACCTACTATCATCTCCATTTTACAGCTCAGGCTTCTGAGGCACAGAGAGGCTGAATAATTTAGCTAAAGACTCCCAGCTAGCAAGAGGCAGACCTGGGATTCAGATGTAGGCAACATGGCCCCAGAGTCCATAATCTTAAGCACTACAAAGTATACATCTGTATGCTCAGTATTTACATGCATTATTTCACCTAAGAATACACGAATTTTGTTTTAGAAATGGTTACCTATTGCTTTCACTAAATAAAATCATGGCTTTTAAAATTTAACTTAAAATTCTTGGGAACATTTTTTCTGCATTATTATTATTATAATTGGAGGGCTTTCTTCTCATCATCATTCTCTTTTTTCTTAATTTACCTGGTGTAAATCAGTACAAATTTAATAATATATTATGCTAGTTGGTTGGAAGTGGTGGGTGTTTGTGGTATTCAGTTTAGCGCATTGCAAGTATTTTAGTCAGTGTTGCTCTTTGCTGCTGTCGAGTCAGTTTAGACTTGTGGCGACCCCATGTATGCAGAGTAGAACTGCTCTATAAGGTTTTCAAGGCTGTGACCTTTTAGAAGCTGATCGACAGGCTCATCTTCCAAGGTGCCTCTGGGAGGGTCTGAACTGCCAACCTTTTTGCTAGTAGTTGAGTTTGCACCATCTAGGGGTCCAATAGTAACTAGCAAAATAATGAGCTTTGCTGTACCATTTATGGAGTTGTAAGCAGTCATTGAAAAGCCTATGGATTGCAACAGTCCAATCCACAGCCAATTATGGGGATGGCACAGGACCCGGCAGCATTTCGTTTCATTGTGCAAATGATGGCCATGAGTCGGGGGCAGACTCAAGGGCAGCTAACAACAACATCACTTGGAGCTACCAAATTCTAAGAAGATTTTTCAATATTTCTCACTTTGATTTAGAAAGTTTAAACTAATTTTTGAATCATTCCTAAGAATAAAGCTTATTACCTCTGATAGGGGCAGGGCCAAGACGGCCGAGTAGTCTAACGCTTCTGGTAGACCCTCTTACAACAAAGACCAGAAAAAACAAGTGATTCAAAATAATACATGGCAGTGTGGGAGCCCTGAACATCAAAGGCAGAGTTGAGGAACCAGACTGAATGGCAGGGAGAGGGAGACACTGTTCGGAAGCAGAGAGGATTTGCCAGACCTGACCCGGTGAGAGTCTGAGCCCTTCAGGCCTGATCACCTGGGGGATGAGCGGTGATGTAGGCAAGCAATGGTGCTCGGGAGGCGCGTTTTCTGCACTGGGAGACACCCAGCTGCTGAGAGTCTACACAGCCACCCAGAACCAGTGAGAAGCAGCCCTCTATCCGGCGAAAGATAGGTAATTGCGTATGGCCTACCGCACGGATCAAAAACACCCCCCTTAGGGAAAAACCTCTCTCCCATTTACCTCCCTGCTCCCTGCGCTGCACTGAGTTCTGGATCGGCTTCAGCAATTGCTGAGTCCCCTGGGCCGGAAGTAGGATCTGTCACATGCCGGGAGCCATTCTCCCTGCCTTGGAGAGTGAACAAGTTAACAAACGGGGAAAAAATAAACTGCTGGCTCCCCTAAGCCAGGAACCCAGGGTAGGCACAGCTCCTTTGCCTAGGCAAAGGCATAAGGGATCCATCCACGGACTTTGAGTGCCTTTCCCCCTGCACAGACTTCTGTGGGCCCATCTCAACAGCGTAGGCCCTCATCACTGCAGTACAACAGGGTATATACTGGAACTCTAACTTCAGCTGTTTCAGCTGTGAAGTGGCAGGTTCTTGACATTTGACACTGCTCTGCCTATTAAGCAGAGTCTTCACCTACCCACATCAGGGGCCTGAGGACTGGTAGCTCCACCCACACCACCTAGCCACCTGGGATAGGGGCCCATGAATAAGAGATGCCCCTCAGTCCTTACAGCCATCAGCATTAGGTGCTCATAGTCCAGCTGCAAAAGCCACCTGCCTATGTGCTCTAGGGAGCAGGGACATGTCTTCCTCCTGGACACTCGGAGGTGGCCATCAGCCCCCTGCCTTGCTCAGAGTGTGTCCCCCTGCTGCAGCCAGATGCCTGTGCCTACACCAATCACCCATGCCTATCTAAGACTCTAAGTGAGAGCCTACACCACACACTTGGTGGCTATCTACCTGGGCACCTGAGCTGAATCCACACAGGAGGAGTGGGTGGACTCCTGCGCTCACATACCTAGTAACAGATCTAACCACCTGGTGACAGGACATTAGAGCTTCAAAGGTGCCAATAATCTAACTAGCTCATACGAGCAGACTATTAGGGCATATCAAAACAAAATAAGAAGCTAGGACACAGTAAGCAAACATAAAATAAGTCAATATAATAACTTATTGATGGCTCAGAGACAACAGTCAATATCAAATCACATAAACAGGCAATCCATGATGGCTTCAGCAAGTTCCCAAAATAAAGAATCTAGAATTTTTCAGAGGAGGAAAATTTCTTGGAATTACCGGAGGCAGAATACAAAAGATTAATACATGGAACTCTTCAAGAAATTAGGAAGGAAGCTAAGCCAAACACAGAACACACAATAGAGGAAATTACCTCTGATAAACAATTCCTTTCATCTGTGACTTGAGTCTTCTTGTGGTCAAGAGAGGCAGTGTGGCCTTGTGATTAGAGCTTGGCTCTGTATCTTGACTATTAAGCCTTGAGTCTTAGTCTGTCACTTTAAACAAGTTCCTTAACTTTTCTTCATGTCAATTTCCTTATTTGTAAATGAGTATGATGATAAGGATGATAAGAATACCAACCTTGGAGTGTTTTTGTGATGACTAAAAGAGATACTAGTAAAGTACTTAGAATGGTACCTAGTACATAACCAAAAAACCAAACCCATTGCTGTCAATTCCGACTCACAGCAATCCTATAGGACAGTGCAGAACCGCCCCATAGGGTTTCCAAGGAGCACCTGGTAGATTCAAGCTGCAACCTTTCAGTTAGCAGCTGAACTCTTAACCACTGTGCCACCAGGTTTTCCACCTAGCACAGTAACCCCCAAAACCCACAGCCATCGAGTCGATTCCAACTCATAGCCACCCTATAGGACATAGTAGAACGGCCCCGTAGGGTTACCAAAGCTGTAAATCTTTACTGACACAGATTGCCACATCTTTCTCCCTCTGAGCCACTGGTGGATTCGAACCGCCAACCTTTGGGTTAGCAGCCGAATGCTTTAACCTCTGTACTACAGGGGCTCTTTAGCACATAGTAAGTCCCCCATTATTTTCAATTTTAATTCAAGGCAATGACACTCTGCAAATATACTGAGGAGTTTTTAGTGATGGGAATGTTCAAAACCCCTGCTTAAAATCCATTATACTATTTCCTCTGGAGATGTTTTCAGAATAACAATGTGACGCATTTAAACATAAGGTGTAAAAATGTCCTTGCTGGGAAGTCTTTGACAGAAATAACTGTTGAGAAATCTTCCGTCGAGGACACTCTGGAGCAGGAAAGGTTTGCTGCCTTACGGACGTCAAGATGAATATAGCTCAACTGGGAAAGACTCCAGGGAATGCTAAGAATCGGTTACTTTTTAGAATATAGTTTGAAATACTCGAAACTTGTGACTCTGTCAGCATTTTTCAGTTTAGAATTATTCTTTTTGAAGTGCTTCAAGTTAATTATTCACTCAGGAGCAAACCAAGCTGGATGTTGATTTACTAGTTAATAAGAAAGTTCCTTGAATTTACACTTAGTCAGAATGGCATGACACAAAGTGGGAGAGCGTACTTTTATGTAGAGACTTAGATTTGCTTTATTTTTTTTAATGACATTCCTCTCCACTTCCAGCCTATGAATATCATCTATTCAACCTGAATTCAAAAATGAAAGAATTTTGGGAACTCACAAAAATTCACTTTCAAATTCATCTTTTAAACTCATAAAACAGATGATGCTTCTTTTTCAGACACTGATTTTTACTTCCAACATACTGTCAGAGTATCTGATTTTATGAGCAATCTTATGAAAGTGGAGTCAAAGCCAACTACAAGGCATCAACTGAGTGGTCTCTTGGTGAATCAGTTTGGTGAATACATTATTAACAGGCCCCAGGGTGGGATTCTGGGGTCTGATGAGACTGTAGAAACCATGTGGTACTGCATGAAGAGCACAGGCTTGGATGTCAGACAAATATCTAGGTCTAACCTTTGCCCACTACTTACATGCTTAGTGATTCTTGGGTAAATTGTTTAGTCTCTCTGAGCTTGAGATACTGCATATTTTTAAATGGAAATAACAATATCTTCCCTTATAGGGTAATTCTGAGGAGTAACTGAAATCACAGTATAATTGGTTAAGAGTGCAGGTTCCAAACAGTATCCAGAGTCTACTACTTAACATGGTGTGATCCTGGGCAAGTTATTCAGCATCTTTGTGCCTCAGAATCACATCTATAATCTATAAAATGGAGAAAATGATAGGACCTATCTCATAAGGACAACTGATTAAAAGAAATAATCTATGATAGATACTTGGCACAGTTCAAGACTCACAGTTTGTGCTCAATTAATGATTGCTATTATTAGATCTTATGTAATTAACACAATTCCTGGTATCTAGAAGAAACTTAATATATCAACCACCTCCCCTCCCACAATACCCACCCACCTTTTCCTCAGGACCCATGAGGTTGTCTGAAGGGCTGTCACAGCTTCCATCCCTACCTATGTCATCCTGACTTGGACCATAATGCTTGACTCAGGGATTTTGGGTAGCTTTGAAAACAAATCATTCCAGTAAATAAAAGTATCAAAGATTTCCTGACATAAAATGTCTTCTGAAGGAAAGAAAACAAAACAAAAACACTTCGATTTATGTTATTTGCTTCCTAGAAGAAAATATTTCTCAATTTATTCCTAGAATGTGCGTTTCTATCAAACTCAGGGCCTACTGCAATTCTTGGAATTTTTTTGCTCACGAGCAAACAATTAATCCTTATCAAGGAGCTCAAGAAGTGAGAGCTGTGAAAGCAAGATTCCTCCACAGCATATTTGAATGTCATTATGGTTATTATTATCATTATTATCAGGAAGAAGGAGAAGAAGCCCAGGTGGCGCAGTGGTTAAACACTCGGCTGCTAACCAGGTCGGTGGTTTGAACCCACCAGCCACTCCCAAGGAGGAAGATATGGCAGTCTGCTTCCATAAAGATTACAGCCTTGGAGATCCTATGGGGCAGTTCTACACTGTTCTATGTGGTAGCTATAAGTTGGAATCCACTCAGTGGCAACGAGTTTTTAGAGGAAGGAGAGTAGGCTGGAAAGTAGGTCCTTTGTAATATTTTAATTGTTGTTGTCATTAGCTGTGTCAAGTCAGCCTCCAACTCATAGAGACCCCATCTGCCATTGTGATCCATAGAGTTCGTTGACTAATTTTCACAAGTAGATCACCAGATCTTTCTTCTTTGTCTTAGTCTGGAAGCTTCACTGAAACCTGTTCAGCATCTTAGCAATATGCAAACCACCACTAACAGATGAGTGGTGGCTGCACATGAGATGCATTGGCTGGGAGTCAAACCCAGGTCTCCCACATAAAAGGTGAGAATTCTGCCACTGAACTACCACTGCCCCCTATATTTTAATTAGGAACCAAAAAATGAAAAACTTAAAAAATTGTATATTTCAGTAACAGAAAATTGTTTAAAACTATAACAACAACAACAAAAAAAAACCCCAAATCTCTTGCTGTCGATTCCAACTCATAGTGACCCTATAGAACAGAGTAGAACTGCCCCATATGGTTTCCAAGAAGCAGCTGGTGGATTCAAACTGCCAACCTTTTGGTTAGCAGCCGAGCTCTTAACCACTGCACCACCAGGACTCTGTTTAAAACTGCAGGACTCTATAAAAGCCTAACTTTCTCCCCCTTAAACTTGAGGTATGCTTTATTAGCTGGAAAAACTTTGATAAAATCAAGAGACTGAGAAATGTCTGACACAATTTGATGTTTTTTAATTAAATTCTTCTCCATTCAATTGCCTCAGAGTAGTAAGTTCTGTGATTTCCAAGTGCCAACTGATAATTCTGGGTACAAATATACATGCTAGAGACACAGATTTTTGAAAGATTGCTGGATCTGATAACATCAAGGAAAGGATGTCTCTGATGTGGGCTTCTCCAGAAGACTGATTTTTATTGGCCTGATGCTCCATAGGATGTCCTGTAATTTTTGTCCTTGTTTTTTAGAATGGTGGAGGGACAGAGTCTGGCCTCTTTCGGCAATTTTGCCTGATATTTGGGTACTGTGGGAAATACTAGTGTGCTTTATGGCACAAGGCCAATTCTGATGGGAAGTCTAGAGAAGAATTCAATTCCGCTTTTTCCCAGAATACTTGTTGACAAACTCAACAGCACTGAAGTGTTACATGTGTTTTTGTGTCCCCCAGAGTCCAGTGATATGGGGACATGAGACCAGCAAGGGTCAGTGTTTCTGGGAAGACAATGTTGGTTCTCAGAATTTACATATTTTTCTCATGAACTTATACAATTTTTTACAACAAACTCTACAACCCTCATTTTAGGAAAGGATGAACGCATACCCCACCTCTTCCCTCTGGAAGCATTTAGCTTTTCAAAAAACAATCACTTCTTTTTGATGACCATGACTTCAAATACCCTTCCTGCCAGGCTGGTGGTGACTCATGAAATAGCAACTGATTTCAGGGACATTCCCTGAGACTTTGAGTTCCTGTACATTCTCTGTTTTATAACTGGATGAAATTAGACACAGAAAAGGGCCTTTATTTGGTAGATTAAAAGTCAGACACTAATTACCACGTATCTTCTTGCGCTCTCAAGACATTTTACTGTGAAATCGCCACATAGTCAGAATATTTGACATGCTGTTCAGCAGCAAATGACCTTCAAAGTTCTTTAACCTAGTAACTGCAAATAAGAAAATAGTCCCAGTCCACCCCCTTTAAATATAGACCACTTGTTCTTGACATCTCAGATGTGACTCCTATCGCCAGGCTAGAATTTAGGCTGTGTGATAATACTCAGCTGTTCTACAATGTCTACTTCTTGAAAGAAGTCGGAGCTATCTGAAAGAGTTAAATAATCCTGGCTTACTTTGAAGAACTATTTGTAACTCAGATTGGTTTTCCTAAGATTAAAATGAGTTACCTCTTGTGAAGATTAAATAATATAATTCATATAAAAGCTGGATACATGTTATCGTTAACAATCACACTAGATATATTTTGAAGTACAAACTTCTACATGCTCTAGAATGACAAATCGAAAGTGTCTTATTAAACATATCCTTAAATATTTATTCCTACTCTATCGATGAATGCAGAAAACTGTTCTTTTTCCTCCTTCAGAACAGAATGTGTCTATTATTGAAATACTAGAAATAAAATTGTGTTATAACATTAAATTAGCAATGCTCAGATTCCCAATCTTACCAGTTCTGTGTGAGTCAGCCTGTCCTCTTGTAAAACTAAGAAAGATAACGAATGCTGTAGTTACATCTACCTAGCACTTTTCTTCCTAGAATCTCAAGTGTTCTGCATACTCACTACGGCACAACATTACTATCAGGAAAAGAGGTTTGAGACATTATTAAGGCAAAGTTCATGGAAAGAGATTTGCTTAAGGTCCCGCAGTAAGTCAGTGACTGTGATGACATTTTAGTTTATATTCTGGTACTTGTAAACCATGCAGTGGATTCTTGGGATAATGTATATAGGCACCTAACATAACATAGGCACTCAGTATATGATCATTGCTATTACGGTGATGATGTGCACTTAACTTCATAGGTGCTGGACCTAGAAATTAAGCTAACAAAAGACAAAGGAAGAGACAAGGTGCTAAAAACGAAACAAAATTGCCTCCCTAAATCACACAACCAGCCAGCCAATCAACCAACCAATCACCACCACAATGAAGTCAACAACATCCACATTGCACAGGGTGACCAGTGGGAGGAAAGCTGATGTCATGAATTTTAACTCTCCCACCTGCTACACTGACATCACCTCCATAGCCCCAGCATGAATGGTACATAGAGTTTAATCTGCATGCAAGTTCCCAGAGGGCTCCCTGATAGGGAAGAAGAGGCAAAGGAAATTCCTATAACTCCTGGGAGGTAGTTTAGACCTTCTCTCTTCCACTCCCCATACCCCTCAGGGTGAGGTCACACTATCAGTTGTGAGTACAGTTTTGGAAAAATCCCGCCCGTCTTCTATAAAGTGGGACTGTGTGGTCCAAGCTAAGACCTATGCTACCAATTCCCAGTCTAAGTTGTAGATGTTTTGCGTGCCTGTCATGCCTCCCAGAAGCTTTTTGGGAACTCCAAACAGTCCCCGAATGACTAGAAGATACAGTTATACTAGTTGTGTCTTTAGTCATCAACTCTAAATAGTGGCTCAGTTAAGATCACCACCTGTCCAACAGGAAATGGACTGAAAATGCTTCTCATTCCTACATACCACAAACCACTGGACAACTGGGAATACTTCTGGGTCATCACTATACTAGTCTACATTTGAACCGACGATCTCAGATGGACTACCTGTGTATTCCATTATCTTTCCTTTGATGCATGCCATGATTTAAATGTTATGTTAAGAATTCAAAGTTACAAAAATTATCTTTCCTGCTTCACTTTAAGAAGCTTTTTATGGTTGTTCTATTTGAAAAGAATGCAAAATGTACACCATTCAACGGACTTCCTTTGTGGGGAACAATAGAAAAAAAATTCTGTTATATAGATTGCTTTTTCCTTTATCCTGCATTAATCTTGCTAATTGATTTCCCAAAAAGGCAAATAATAGGCTGAGCTACATCCTGTGGTTGTGACCTCTAGGTAAATTGCCACCAAAGGCAAGGGGAGATTTTCTAGAGAAAAGCAGAAGAATCAGCTCCATTGTTCTGTAGAAAACTTACTTCTCTTTGAGTTGTTTTAGAAATACCTAAGGCTTGAATTTTTACAGTGCACAGAGAAATGGAAATACTCACAAAAGGAATTTCAGATATGGAACATAAGAGAAATATCAGAGAAATGACCTAGATCAGAACAGCTCATACAGGGAAGGTTTAAAAAATACATACATTCAACAGATAAAGAAGAAAGTAATATTTTAATAGGATAGTGAAAAATATAGCTGATTGACAGTGACAGCGGAAAAGAACAGGAATACAGATATTTTCAGAGAATTAAAATGGTACCATGTACCATCAAACCAGGCAAGTTTTTAATGATAGGTCTCTAAAGATATTTCCTGTATAGAGTAGATGGTTTTCCTTGAGCTGTCATAAATTCTTTGTAGTTCTCTACATTAAGTCATGTTGAATATTTTCCACGGCTGCTCAGACTCAGACTTAAAATAGATACGAGAAAGGTCTTCAGGTTTACTCTCAGTAACATTACTAACTTCATAGCCAGCTGGATGATGGCATAGTGCGTAACCAGTCCAAATTTACAAGATAACCTTGCCTGGGTCCTCCTGGTCCATCAAACATAAATAACAAAGTGAAGGTGCAAGGATAGAATTGAAAGGAAGAGTGGAAGAAGCAGTCGTCAAAAAGCAAAACAAACATGAGAAAAAAATCTGTGAGGTCACTCAGAAATGATGCTGATAATTGTGTGTTCTCACGCTCCAGCCTCCACACACATGGGTTCCTCGTGCTTCACAATCAGCCCCTGTAGTCAGTCACCCTTCAGGCCTCAATCGTTCAGTTTCCCCAGGTAAAGTAATAGTCATGTATATCTTTATGTGCATCCTGCTCACCTCTTCATACGTTACGCCATGGTACTGTACTCTACTGCTTGCCTCAGCTGAGGAAAACAAACTAATGCTATCGTAGGCAATTGGAGATGTACTTACTTAGTTCCTACGAAAGTGGAGGAGGAAGATGGGAATTAATCTCTAAGGATAACTGTCCTTGCCCTACCCCACTTACTTTAAACAAATCTTCTGAAATGAGTTAATACATGTAAAACATCTGGCCAAAAACCTAACATATAATAACCAAACCAGTTGCCATTGAGCCGCCTGCGACTCATGGCTACCCCATGTGTATGAGAGTAGAATTTTGCTCATAGGGTTTTCAATGGCTGATTTTTGGGAACTAGATCGCCAGACCTTTCTTCTGAGGTACCTTTGGGTGGACCAGAACTGCCAACTTTTAGGTTAGTAGCCCAGTGCATTAACCGTTTGCACCACCCGAGGACTCCAATATACAGGTGCTCAGTAATTATCAATATCCTCCTTCCTACCCACCTCTTACTAAACTATGTACATTCCAACAATCCTTAGGGTATCTTCTCTGCAATATCAAACAGGTGGCTGAGGTTGACAGACCATAGCTGATCCCTGTATTTGATATATTTCTTATTCCTTTAACACTAATAATAGAGATAATGCACTACTTAAAAAAGAAGAAACCTTAGTCAATACATGTTATATTTTCACTACATTTGAACCTTTTCATCATAGGCACACAGATGTTATCTTATATAAAGGCTGTGTCCAAATGTTTGATAACACCGATCACTATCTGTCTTGTGGCTAACACATAAATCCTGAGGATCCTGCTTACTTAATATAATGGCACATGTCTATTTTGGGGTGCTCCCAAATTTTTTAAGTGTGCAAAGAAGATAAATGTATTCTAAGTCAATCTGAGTTAGATTTTTGACTCATTAAAAATATTATGCTCCTTGGACCCAGATTGGGAGGTGACATATCTGAAATTAAGTAAATTAAGGACTGGCTAGGCATTCTTGGGGAGTCAAGTAACACTGCAAACAATTCATTTCAAGCAAAGTGGACACTCAGCTTCAGCTACTCGATTACTCTTCCACAATAGATGGTTTCCACACCTGAACTGTGACACCACTTTTCTTGGCTGAGAACTTCGGCCTTGGTGCCACAAAATATGAGGCGGATTCTTGCTTTGGAGAGGTGGGAATGGCCACAGGCACTGGGGATGCGCTGACTGGTGAGGTGGCTTCTGCAAAGAAGGTAGGCTGAGAGCTGTAGGCTGGGACTGAGTACACCGACAAAGGCTGCACATTAGTGGGAGAACTAGCATTCACTGGCCAGGGAGGAAGTGCTTGCTTCAAGGCTGGAGCCGGACTGACCTTAACTGCTGACTTTTGGGGGAGGCCATCCTTTGCATCTGGAGGTTGGAAAGTAAACAAGGATGCATTGAGCTGATATGGTTGGTGCTTCATCACATCCAAGGCATTGAGGGGTTTCTTGCCCTTTTTCTTGCTTGTTTTGGAGGCTTGGGGGGCTGATGGCTGGGACTTGACGGCAGCCAATGGGTAACAGGGGGAGTGGATAGGGTTGTAGGCCACAGGAGGAGGTGCTCGGACATTGGAAGAATACTTCCAACTGGCTGGTAGAGATGGAGTGGGAGACTGACCACGGGCAGCATGGGCCTGCACGGTATCTGAATCGACCACATACTTCTCCATTCTCGACTGCCTTTTGGCAAAGAGCTGGGCTCCTTTCCCACTCATTCCTGGAAGCTCATTGGATGGTCCCAATGCACCAGCACGAGCAGTGTTTACTGTTGGTACAGGAGCTGTAGACTTGGGTGTATAACTCTTACTGGCTACTGCTGCTTGTGGTCCTTTGAAGGGACCAGCCAAGTTCAGAGAACTTGCAGGCCGAGCAGGAGGGTAAGAAGGCTGGGCTATTTTAATGGAGGAGGCAACGGTGCCCTGGGATGGGTTTGAGGTGGGGAAGGCAGGAGGTTGGGTTGGAGCCACTCCAGGAGACCAGACTGGAGAAACTGGAGTTACTGGTTGGGAGGATGAGGACTTGACTGCAGGTTTTGGAGCAACAGGCGGTGGGGTCTTTTGTTTAGAAGAGGAGCTTTGCATGAAATTGCAAGCCTCTGCCCCTAAACTGAGGTAGTCTTCTTCGGGTCCGGAATCACCTCCAGCTCCAGTGCCCCGCTTGCCTTCTGAATGTTGAAGAAGTGACAAGAGTTCGGGGTTTGGGCTTACTTTGGGCTCCTTGAAGGTGAACATGGGTTTTGTAGTGCTTCTCCTTTTGGCTTCCTGCAATATTCCTGTTCTTTTTGCTGGCACGGCGATTCTCTCATCCCGGGAAGCTATTCGCTCAGATGAATCGTAAAAGGCTGGCTGGGACCATGGGGCAGGCTGAGGCCATGGAGGTGGTTGTGCTGGGCCAGCTGTTGGACTTGATACCCCTCTGGAGAAGCCTTCAGGTGGAGGAGTGACTGCAGAATAAGGAGGAGGTGCAGGAAAGTCAGCGATGGGACTCGTTACGTTTCTGGTTGGGGAGAAGGGGGTTGCTGGCTGGTTCACAGACCCTGGGAAGGGTTTTGCCGTCCTGTTCATAAGGATCATCCTCTGGGCCTCTGCTGTCTCAGGTGCCCCACTAAAGCCATTCTGCTGGGGTACGGTGCCAAGACCCTGGCTCACTTCGACGTAGCTTTTGCTCACAGAACTCTGCATTCTCACTGATTCTTCTTCTTTCCTTTGGTGGGAAGTCATGGTTCTCAGGCCATCTGTCTGAGCAGCACCTGGTTCTCTGCTTGGCATTCCACTCATCCTCTCCTCCTCTTTTTGGGCTGTGATCTGATCCATCCTCTCCCTCCTCTTAGCAAACATGAGGGCCCCCTTGCCTGTGGTGTCTGGCAGCATCTCCATCTTGTCCCCTCTGTTCAGTTTCTTTTCAATGTCCACCAGTCCAGAATCCCAGTCAAAGTTCACAACTTGTGGGTTGTCGTCAATGTCAGACACTAACTCTTCATCCACCTCTGACTCGCTCGTGCCCAGAAATGCTACTTCACATGTATCCTCTTTGTCGCCTTCTTCCTCCTCGTCTGCCTCTCGCTCAAGCTCTCCAGTACCGTAGCTGACTAGGGTGTATTTCCTGGCCCTTCGACGACGCTTCTTAAACATCAACACCCCCTTGGAGTTGGGGTTGGGGGCATCTGTTAGAAGGAGGGCAATACTTTTGCATTTAGATTTAGCTTCTTTCACCTGCTTTTCTGATAGGCTTTCACTCCTTCGGAGACCTAGGGAAGATACAAAAACTATATTGAGTTGATTAGTTCAAGGAAGACTCCACAGCAACTCAGAAACTGACTTCTTTTTTGCTGTAACTCTTTTTCTCTATCCAAGGGGAAAATGAAGATGGAAAAAAACATTCTTACAATTGGCAACTGGATTTTGAAGGGATCCAATTCATTTCTCTTTATTTCTTTTAAAATTTATACTTGTATAATAATATACAATTATAAATATACAACATATAATGTCCCATCTCATTTGTTTATGTAAATACATTTTTGATATACTGATTAAACTATGTTTATACATTTATTTCTCTATGGATCCTTATATTTTAATTTAACAATAAAATTGGCTAGTAAATGCCAGTTAATAGGATGTAATTAAAATTAAAAAGGAAATAACTTAAGGACTTAATATTTTTTGAAAAACAAGTTAGGGCATACCTTGTAAGTTGAAATAAAAGTATATTTTGCACTTCTACATTGGGATAATAAAGTGTCAGTATAAAACTGTTTCCAAGCATCTCAAAAGGGAGGGGACCCCAAGAAAATTATATTTACCTAAATGTTTTAATGTAATGGATTTAGATATTTAGTTTTATTCTTTTTATTTTCACATCCTTCCATAATCTTTGCATTCATAGCTACTAAATTAAGTTAAAAAACACTGAATTAGTAATAAGTGAAGGTAGTAAATCAATAATTAGTAATAATTCAGAATACTAGATTTTGTGAATACATATAAGAAATTTTAGCTACAAATTGTCTAGACAAATTGATTTCTAAATGTATTGCTATCTTGGAAATATAATGGTAGTACTTTAATTGCAGCAAACCAAAGCAGCAAACCAAAAACAAAACAAAACAAACCCGTTGCCATCAAGTCAATTCTGAGTCATAGCAACCCTATAGGACAGAGTAGAACTGTCCCATAAGATTTCCAAGGCTATAAATGTTTATGGAAGCAGACTGCCACATCTTTCTCCCATGGAGCGGCGGGTGGGTTCAAACTGCTGACCCTTTGGTTAGCAGCTGAATGCTTTAACCACTGTGCCACCAGGGCTCCTTAATTGCAGTAAGAATAGTTGCAAATCTTGATGAAATTTTAAAAATCTATGACTAGGGACTATGTGTTAAAACTGATGCAGAAATTATTGTCATTTAAAACTAGAGTTCAATAGTTCTAAAATAACAAAAATTATACTTAAATTTTTTGTTTTATAATTATTGTTATCAGAAATAAATTGGTGGTGAGTTTATAACATCAGTTAATTATAATCATGGCTTCAATAACGGGCATGATTCACAAATAGTTCCTCAAAATAGTTAAATAAGAATTTAAAAATTTTTTAAATATTTTAAAATAGAAAATTAGCTCTTTTTGTCACTGGAAAAAATATCAGATTTGTTCATTTAAAAATATAATCAGAGAAAATAATTGTATAATGAAGTTTCAGATACTCACTGGTGATCACAATTTTCAACAGAGAAAATGGTAAAAAAATGTGGCCATTACTAAATGTAATTCCTTTTCTGACTAGTGTTATACAACTTATTATTAAACTGACAGTCACAGTTGCACAGTTGTTGCTAACTTCACTGCCAAAATGTAAAATATGTGAATGCTGCTTGAAAGCTTTTGTTTAATAATGCTAAAATGTGAAGATAGCATACAGACGCTTAAAGTATAAGGAATGATTAACAGCATCTGCCAATAAAGCTACAAACAGTTATGCTAAAAATATGCTTTGAAAGGAATAACAATAGGCTAGGAGACTTATTGCACGACTTTGAATCACTGAGTTCCTTGCTGTTGTGTAACAGCCATACATCCAAGTGCCTTTGCCAGTCAGACTTTACATCCTCGAATGAAATTCCTGAATTTGTAAAAAAAAAAAAAAAAAAAATATATATATATATATATATATCTACATGCAAGGAAACAACAAAAAGCGTAAAAGCTAACTGTAATCCTTATCCTCATGCTCCTTCTTGTCCTTGCTCCCCTGGGTAAAATAACACCTGTCAAAAGCCTTGAATTTAAATATGTTTTATGTTTGAGGACCCTGAAATGCCTCCACATGGATCTGGAGACTGACTTCTGTGTCTAGAAGGTAGATGAAACTCTTTGCAGTTCTAGTGAAGACTTACAAAACGGCGAGGATCATGTAACTGCTCAGTATTACACATGTCCTTGTCTGTCAAACTCACTTCTGCAAGCATCATCAAGCTGCACAATGATTTTTTTCAAAACAACGATCTGCTTTTAGTATCAATGGTGGAGGCTGTATTTTAAAGACACCTCTCAGTAGCCGACTCAACAGTTTTTGACATTTAAACTAGGAGTCCACGTGACTCTTTTATGCTCTTTTAACATGAAATATTAAAATAATCTAAAACAAATAAAAAGTCACACTGACAGTATTATTTTTTTTAAAAGTTCCTACGCTTTGGGAGGTGAGGGTAAAAAGAAGTGCATTAAAAACATTTAGATTGATTACCAAGTTCAAACTTATTGCTTCCAATTCAGAAATTGGTATTCCCTACTATTTCAAGTTTATCTTGTGCCTTACCTAAAATGAAGGAAAAAAAATAAGCAATGAGAGACATAAGACAAATAACAACAACAACAAAAAGAATTCATTTAGCAAAGCAGCAGCAAAATGCCCTAAACTCCCGAGCCCCTTCAACAGCCCAGCCAAGTACTCAGGGAGGACTTACGTGCGTGCCGCGCTCTGTGCTTGTGAGGTCTGCTGTGATCCCCTTCCGAGCGTGGATCTTCCCCCTGCTCTGTGCCTTCTGATGAGACTGCAAAGAACACCAGAGAAGGAGGTGCTTCTGACTGCCCTCCTTCCACTGGAGCATCCACATACCCCTTTTCTGCCTGAAGCCTGCACCCTTCTGTCTTCTGCCTGTCAGAGCAGTCGAGGATCACTTCCACTCGGGGCAGTCTTGGGTCTCCTGCTTCCCTCCCTGGGATCACTCTCAACTCTTTGCTGCTGGAGATCTGGATTATCTTGCTGGACCTCAGAGTAGGGTCCCCCTTCTCATCAGTGGGGACTGAATTTACGCGGACAATATCTTCATGTTGTAAATTAGTGTCTGGGTCAGGAGACTTAGATTTTTCAGCTCCCAGAAGAGCCACTGCAGGGACACTGGTGGCCTTGGGTCTCTCCTGTGAAAGGGACAGTTGTAGCTCAACCACAGGGCCTGGCTTCCCTGCTTCTGCCTTCTCCCTTAAGATAACCTCATCTGTCAAGCGTCGACTTTGGGAGTCAGGCATTTGGGGAGCCATTTGGTAACTCAGGACTGTTTCTTCTTTGATGCTCCCTGAACAATCTGGACCACTTCCTTGGTCCTCAGCTAGGAGAACTCCACTCTTGACTGGGGCGATGTAGAACTCTCTGTCCTGGGACTTTGTGGCTGGTCGAATTTGCAGGGTGGTGCTTTCCACATACCCCTCATGTGTGAGGTGCTCATGTTTTTTGTTTTCAGTTTCAGAGATCAAAGTCTCAATTATTCCACTGGATGGTCTGCACACAGAAAAATAATTCCAGGCAGTTAAATCAGAGTGTGTTACACCTGCCAAAGAATTTCCTGATACTTTTATGATGTCTAATATATGATACAGTCAAAATATTTCCTCCTAAATTTCAACTGTAACATATTTAAAAGCAGAAATTGGCTACGTGTTCATATTATTATTTACAGATCTTACAAATAAACTTTTCCCTTAAAATGCAACAAAAATTTCTTACAAAAGATCATGAAACCTAAATTGGTCTTAAAATTCAGCTTTTATTTTTAAAAGGCACATGATGCACTTTATCTGTAAGTTATCTGGGTGTTTCCGAGTAGCCATGTTTGTTTTAATATGACAAAGCATTTCAGTGTCTTATTGACTAACTCTTCGAGTGGTGGTCTGGAGATTATAAAGTCACATAAACACGTTCAGCAGCTTCATAACAGTCTTAGCATACAGATAATTCAAGTGATCCTTCTAGAGGCTGTACTTTCTTGAAAGGAATGAAATAGAAGCTGTTTTTAAATCTCCAGTGAGTATGCGTTTTGTAATAAGTGGACCCAAGCCCAGTACTCTTGTGTAAAGAGAAATCTTTTCCATGCTGCAATGAATCATTAAGTCAGGGAGTATTTATAATCTGAGATGGCTCCCTTTCTCCTATTCGAACCTGTTTCTTAGTTTCCTTTTAGGATCCCTGAAGTCAAACTCTTCCTTTGTCTCTCAGTTAACGAGCCTAGAGCTGTCCCCACCATCCTTTGTTTTTTGACATTCCCAGTTGGGAGCCCTGGTTGCCCAGTGGTTAAGCATTCAGCTACTAACCAAAAGGCTGGCAGTTCCAATCTACCAGATGCTCCTTGGAAACCCTACATGGCAGTTCTACAGTGTCCTACACAGTCTCTATGAGACAGCAATGGGTATTTCCAGTTGATTTTGCAAATTTGCATTTGGGAGAAGAGGAAATATCAGTGTAGGGTTAAAAACTGCTTTCTGAAATTCTAATTTACACTGTAAAAGCTTTTGGAAGAGAAGATCATTCACAGAACAGCTGTGGGAGATGGTCCTCATTTCTTACATTTGTAAGTTCTTTTTAAGAAGCAGCATTGTTTTTCTCTGCCCCTTTCTTCGTCAAAATGCACCCTGACTAATGCAGGGATCATCAGCCAAATGAGGCCTCACTTCTGTTCTACTTAGAGGAATTTACCTTAGAATTTCTGTGGTAGTAGAATTTCAGACAAAAGTTCAAAATATTTACTCTTAACGTGGCTTTTGATTACATTTTGCAAAAACAAAAAACACGCTTAACAAAAAACTAAACAAAGCAAAAATCTGACAATCAAATAAAAGGCAACTTTCCTTATGCAAATAATCTGTAAAGATTCCTGGTAATATAATATTTAAAAATCATAGCTATTCCACAAGGAATAGATGACGACAACGAATTAGATCCTTCTTACATAGGAAATGATGGATACACTCTATTAAACTGAATTTGAGGGTACCTAAAGGTCAGAGAGTTTTAATTTAGGAAGGCCTTGGGATGGAAGTGGATTAAATCACTTTGAATTATGTTAGCAATCAATTATGAAGCTGAGAAGAGAGTAGGCTGAACTCATTCCAGTCTTATAAACTAGACTACAGGCAAATGGGCAAGATGAATGTTAACATCTATTAGTAGCCAAAAGAGATAGTAGTGTATATACATGAATAATGATCATAAAAGCACTAAAGAGAGAGAAAGAGAGGTTAAAGCTTTATACCTTAAAAATCTTATTTCTCCTCAGTCTATGTAGAGTACTCAGTACCACAATTATGCTTCCTAATTATATCATCTTTTATTTTTTCTATCTTATAATTTTAATAATATTAAAAATAATAGGAAATGTTCAAAGAATCTTTTAAAATAATCTTACCCAGTTATTCCTGGGCAATTGTCCAGGAAAAGTAAAATGCTTGTCCTCTAGTGATAGACGACAGCTATGAGAGTAAGTGAAATATTTAATTCTAGGAAACATTGTTCAGATATCCAGAGTAAAGATGGTGATAATGATGATGATGATTGTCTTTGGGCTGATTTTAGTTTGCAATTCCATTTTGAATACCACCAAATAATTATTTATTTTGTAAAAAGTCGAAATGAAATACTTAAGAGAAAATAATAATAACCATAATTCCAGAAATAAAATAACAGAGAATTAGTTCATTTATTTATAAAATAGGTACCTAAAACTCAGATTTAAACCAATCAAAAAAAAAAAAAAAAGAAAAGAAACCAACCCATTGCCATCAAGTTGATTCTGACTCTTAGCAACCCTATAGGACAGACTAGAACTGCCCCATAGGGTTTCCAAGGAGCGGCTGGTGGATTTGAACTGCCAACCTTTTGATTAGCAGCCGAGATCTTAACTACTGCGCAGATTTAAACCAGCAAGTATTTTCCCATTAATAGCCATCACAACCAAAACAAGAACTAGTAGGGGATGTCCCAGATGATAAATGTATTCCAAAGAAGTTGGCCTCATTAAATCAGAAAAGACATTAACAAAGAAATAATTTAAAGGTGTTTCCCTCCATTTTGGATATCATTAAATGTTTACAAAGATGGAAGGCTTCAAATATTTCAGACACGTTTAGCTGATAATAGCAAATACTGACTACACTTGTCAATATTCTTGTTAGTTTCCTTTTAAAAACAAGTAACAGCTTTATAAACAAGTAGGGCTTTAAGACCTTAAACACTGGACTCAATGGGTAAATACATAGATGAAAGAGCCTAAGGATAATGCCAGATTTCCTCTATTTTCATAAGAGGTTGACCATAGTGAGTTCAAGTTTATATCATAAACATACTGGAAGCAGACTGACTGATTATCCGAGGGGTAATGCTGCAAGTAAGGAGTTCTGGTGTCACAAAGCTTAAGCACTCAGCTGCTAACCAAAAAGTTAATGGTTAGAACCCACCCTGTGGCTCCACAGGAGAAAGACCTGGCGATCTGCCTCCATGTGGATAACAGATAGGCAGTTCTGCTCTATCACATGGAGTCGCCATGAGTTGCAATCGACCTGCCAGCACCCAACAATAACAATGCTGCAGGTAGCATTTCTGCAGAGTTAAGTCTCTGTAACCTAGAGATGGCTCTGAGATTCTGTAGATGTCCTCTGACATCCTCCTGAAGGCTGTTCTCCAGGAAGCCAGAGCTTTCCTTTCTGGATTCATTATAATGCAATGATCAGGGCCTCATTTGCAAAGCCACTGTGGACTGTACTGGGATTTGTCTGTAAACATGTTAATGTTATAGTTTTTTGTTGTGGCCCTTTTTGTTTTCTTTTGTTTTTGTGTTTAAAGTTTACTTTTGCATTTTAAAATAATCAGGTGGGGAGGGTGGCATTTGGAGAGATTGAACTGACAAATGACTTGCGCTGATAATCCCAAAATTTTATTCTAACCATCTGCTTCTGCCCATCCCCAAACACTGGTTTTAGTGAAAATCCTGGCAAGCAGAAGTGTTTCTTTTTTTCTTTTCCTTCTCCAAGGCATCATTTTTTAATGAAAAATCATTGTACAGTGTAATAGTTTAACATTTAAACATTTTTAATTCATCTGTGAATCTGAAAATTGTAATTAGTGATCCTGATCCACCACAAAATCTTGACCCATCAAAGAAGTATTAAATTATGCTTAATATACTGAGCCTTCTAAGGAAGTAGTCTGAAGTATTTTACTAAGATTTTCAAAGATGTGCTTGAAAGAAAGATTTTCAAGTTCTCAATTAATCAGGATGCTCAATTGATTAGAACTGTCCATTTTTTAAACACTGCATTGTTGATGTTTAAGTATCATTGTTCCCATCTATCAACATGAGGAAATATATATTCTGACAAATCTTTTGTACCTTTTGATGAGCATTTGGAGAGAGTCTGTTATGCTTTCCATGAGCTTGATGACTTCAGGGTAGGTGAGGTCTGCACAAGGGTTGCCATTGATAGAGACCACTTCATCCCCCTCACAGAGCCCAGACCCAGAGGCTTTGCTCTGGCTTCGAATCTGAATGGAGTAAAAAAAGGAGGCAATAGTTAAGAATCGTATAACTTGCAAGAACCATACCACCATCTCTGAGAAACTTTTATCTGAGAGAGGTAAATCTGCAAGCTATAACATCATCCCTGATTTTTTTTCTTTTTTTTTGCTTAGTTGAACTTGTTTTGCAGTTTTTTCAATTGTGGAAAAATATATATACATATATATTCAACATTAGCCATTTCAATACTTTTTTTGCATGTGCAATTCCTTATTTTTGATGCTTCTGTTAACCTTTAAGGCCATCTTTAACTTTTCTCTCTTTCACACACAATTTATTATTTACCACAGCCTCAAAATTTAATTTGTAATATTGTAATTAAATAGAAAAACAAAATAAATTACTTGTAAATGAATTAGAATGAAAGAAATAAAGAATAGAGAAAACAGGGGGAAGACATTAAATGTCTGAATTGTTTGTATATTAAAATAATTATTTCACATCAATTGTGAAATCAGAAAATTACTTCTTCTATAAAAAATAAATTTTAAAAGCACCTCATATAGCCAAGGTGGATAAAACACTGTGACTGTGAGAAAGAGATGTAGGACAAAGTTTAGGGACAAAACTGTAGAGCTATATATGAACCAATACAAGCCATCCCACTATAATGAGGAAAGCAGACAGCTAGGGTATTAGAGAATATGTCAGAGGGAAAAAAAATCCTTGTGTGAAATGAACTACTCAAGATTTGGTACAAGAAAACATTGACAAAAATAACAGAGAGAGAGAGAGGGAGAGAGGAAGAGAGGGAGAAAGCTGAGTAAAAAATAAAAACAGCCCTGCTGTAAGGACAGCATCATTTCAGCACAGACAAATGTGGAACAACAACCGGATAAACACCTAGAAGAGAACCTTCAGGCCGTAGAAGAGAAAGAATAATGGCAGAAGGCTCTCACCGGCTTCTTGGTGAGGAATAAGTGAATGTTTATATCCCTTAGTAAGTATATTTTTCCTTGAGTTAATTATGATAAATGTTGTGCTGGTTATTCTCCATTGACCCTTCCAGGTTCATTCTCTGCCCTGCTTTCTTCTTGGATGACTGGTTTCTGCAGAGATAACCAGCTGGGCTCCCTTGCGCTCTGGCTTCTGGTTGGATTTGGTCAATGGGAAGCACCAGTAAGAGATCTAAGAGCAAGGGAAATGAGAGCTCAAGGTATGTTCTCCTTGCTGAACCTGCTGGACTATGGGCTGGCAATGGCTGTGTTCCTCCATCTAGAAAGTCACAGCTCCTATTAGTTCACGCCTCTCCCACTGCCTTAACTCCTTTTAGGTTCCAATAACACACACTATCTCCTTCCATCTTCAGGCCTTAGGGTAATAATAGCTTCCTGCTTTGAATCTCTGGGTGCTTCACCACCCTTTGTTGATTCCTTTAATGCTGCCTTTAATCCCTGCATTAAATGATCTTAACTACTGTTTTGAGGATGCCATGTACTTCCTGTTGTGACCCTAAGGTACTGATGTGTTTAGATTTCATTTTATACTGTGAGTTCAACAGTTCTCAAAGAGATCATACAATGAGATCTCAAATTAAAAAACACTAAGATACTATTCTAGATATTTTCTACCAAGGGTAGACCCTATCTGATTATTAAAATCAAGGTTCTGAATCCAGAGAGGTCAGAATCAGGTAATAAGCACTTTAAAGAAGGTTTTCATAACCAGGCTCATTTCTGATTGGGGATGAAACATATTTCAGTTTATCTCTAATAGCTGCCCACTTAATTCCTGCCAAGGTCTTAAAGGATAATTAATCAGCTAACTAATACAGGTTTAAAGTTTTTATCTCCAAGTGCATTTACATTTTAAATGCTACTCTTGAAAATAAAGAATATCTTTAAGACCCAATGTAATGACTCTATTGTGAAATTTGAAGCGAGTCAATTCATTTTGGTCTGGGATAGCCCTTCCTTTTATTGTCATAAATAATCTATATGAGACCTTCCCCTTTTTTGACAAATAAATCTCATTACTTTTTTTGTGCAATAACATGCCACTTTATTGTAAAATATGAAACGAACTGAATATTTTCAAGGGTAAAATGAAGCAATGACAGCAATGAGGAAGAGAATATTCATCTACTTTTGAAAAAATATATTTAACTGTCAAATATATTTGTTTTATCTTGCAAGAAATATTTAAAATAAAGGATCATGAGAGAGTTATTAATATGTTAAGGATAAAATGATACCCAACAACGACATTTAAGTTACGGTTAGAGTTATTTGTACACATTTCGTTTATTTAAATTTATTTTCTTTTATAAAATAAGATTTGGTAGATAATAAACCATATTTTTCTGGAGCATAAAACCATTCATTTAATGGGGTCAGATGTATTAGAATCCAAACTAGAAATCCATCCTTTGGAGGACCAAAGAGGTATTATGTGAATAAAACAAATGTGTCGTTATACTCTGTATCCCCAAAGACCCAATCTCAAGTGAGGGTTCCCTTTATGAGCAATAGTTGTCTGAGTTTTAAGCAGCTTCACGGGTTTGTAGAGCCAAGATGAAATTTTGTCCTTGGAAAATAAACAAATCCCCAACTTAACAGAGCTGTCTATCATCCAAACGTGTTGCTTGATGGGAAAAATGCAGCTCATCATTATGCTTGTCAAGTGGAGCTTTTAATGGTATTCAAATAATCAAAGGCATTGTGGTACGAGTTGTTAGCATTCCTTCAGAGCGTACGTTCTGAGGTCAACATTCAGAATCAACTGCTGTGATTGTGTTTTGCTGACCTTTACATTTGCCTGATTTAGCAGAAAATAGTTTCCCCTAAAGAACCATGTTAAATAGGGTGCTACTTTCCTTGCTATGAAAGTTTTTCTGGAAAACTAATCTTTCTCCATTTTTAATAGGATAACTAAACCAAATAAAGATAGTGTGCAAGGGTCTATCAGGCCTACACATATCCCTTGCAATCACCAACCACCAGTATGGTTCTGTTCATAGGTGTATTACGAAGGATGAACATTTATTAATGTTCATAAAATCCTGACCTTGTATTGTGTATAATTATATATCTTTATAATTTGTATAATTGTGCATTGTTATGTATATGAGTACAGGAGCCTTGGTGGTGCAACTGTTAAGCACTCAGGTGTTAACTGAAAGGTTGGCAGTTCGAACCCAACAACAGCAACCTACTTCCATAAAGATTACACCCTAGGGAGCCCTGTGAGGCAGTTTTACTCTGTCATACAAGGTTGCTATGAGTCAGAATCGACTCAACACACCTAACAGCATAACAGCAACATGTATATGAGTAAAAATTCTAACTTCTGAAAGAGTTATTTGTGAAAATGAAATATGCTGTCAGTAACAAGAGTAAGTTGGTTATACAAATCATTACTATTGACAATGCTTAATCTCTGTCAGTGACCTGGGTTTCAATCGTGTGGCTCCATTGCCTACTAGCTAATCTGACCTTTGGATGAGTTATGATATCACTCTGAGCTTTAGTTTTCTAAAATGTAAACTTAAGGCTAATACATTTAATCTATCAAGATGGTTGGGGGCAGTGGTAGTTTAGTGGTAGAATTTTTGCCTTCCATGCAGGAGACCTGGTTCAATTCCTGACCAATGCAATTTAAGGGCAGCCACCACCCTTCTGTCAGTGGAGGCTTGTGTGTTGCTAAGATGCTGAATAAAACAGACTAGGAAGAAAGGCTTGGCAGTCTACTTCCAAAAGATCAGCCAGTGAAAACCCTCTGGATCACAATGGTCTGATCCCACTGTGCATGGGGTCACCATGAATCAGGGGCTGAATCAACGGCAGCTAACAACAACATCAGGATGGTTAATGAGAATTAGAAATAATATGTAAAAGTCTCCTTGCATGATATACATATAGTTCAGATAGGTGCTCAAAAAGGGACTAGTTAATACAAATACCTTTATTTCCTATACATATATGTACATAGACACATATATTTGAAGGGATCATGCTAAATGAAAAATAAAGCTGTAAAAATGTTGGTGGTTTTTTGTCTACAGGATATTTGAAAACATCTGGATTTATTTTCAGTTTTTATCCATATATTTGGCATTATCTCATCATAATCTAAGATAATGTGTTATTTGCCTATTCTTCAGTAAGTATACATTCCTTAACCAAAAAATGGAAGAAGATAGGCCTGTTTATTATGCATCCCAACATAAATAATACTACAAATAATTAAATATTAGCAGCTTGCTTTTATTGAGCACGTACGACGCTAAGTCTTTTACAGCCTTATATCATTTAATCGCTACAATACCTCAATGAGAATATGACTGTACTTCCATTTGTACATGTACAGTGTATTGCCATTACCTTCATTTTATAGGTAAGGAAACTGAGACTCAGAGAAGTAAAGCATTTTGCCTAAAACCACACAGCTAAGACAAGAATCTGATTCCAGAGCCTGTGCTTTTAGCCACTACACAAATTGCTTCCCTAGTCAATAGTCTACATTTCCTATCACAAACCCTACAGTGAGGAGTGAATGGGAAAAGAAGACTAGTTTAGCTACCGTTGGCATCAACCAGTTACCATGGAGTCAACTCTGACTCATGAAGACCCCAAGAGTGTCAGAGTAGGACTGTGTTCCACAGGGCTTTCAATGGCTGATTTTTCAGAAGTAGATCACCAGACCTTTCTTCTGAGGTACCTCTGGATAGATTCAAACCCCCAACCTTTAGGTTAGCAGCCTAGCACATTAACTGTTTGTACCACTCAGGACTCCACAATTAGCATAATGATGAGTAAAGTTGGGATGGAAATAAATGGAAGGGACTAGTCATAGGTGGTGGAGCCCTGGTGGCTCAGTGGTTAAGAGCTCAGGCTGTTAACCAACAGGTGAACAGTTCGGATCCACCAGCCACTCCTTGGAAACCCTATTGGGCAGTTCTACTCTGTCCTATAGGGTCATTGTGGGTCAGAATTGACTCGACAGCACATAACAACAGCAAGAGTCAGACGTGATAAAAATTTGCCTGATCAGCCCATAAACCAGTGGTTAGGAAACACAAGTTTTTTATTTGTTTTCCTTCTTTATCTCCCTCATTTATTATTCTCTAGAGTCATAAAAATATTCTTTAAAATTAGAAAATTGTCAATATTATGACCCAGTGTGTTAAGAATTCAAAATTGAGTATAATTATCTTTTGCAAACTGTGACTTGAGATAGCATACCTACGTGAGCATGCAGTGTAATTGCTTTCCTTTGAGAACGTTCCCTTAGAGACCTCATTCCACTCCTAATACATTAGACATGTGAGCGAGTTTCTATTCATAAAATACTTCATTCTCTTCCAGTGTCTTTCAATTTAATCAGACCATATAACTAGAGATGCTGCTAATGTAAATATGCCCAAATACTATGCCCTATATGTTTCTTGATCCATGCAAAAAAAAAAAAAAAAGATTTATTTTACTATAACCAAGTGAAAATGGAAAGTTCAGATTTATCTGGGAAAATTCATAGCCTTATTTGTATTTCATAGAATTAATCAGAGAAGAGTTTCAGGGAATGAATAATTCCCTGGCAAAATGAAAACAGCCCCTTTTTCTCTTCTCTTACTCTCTTCATTTCCTAGTCTTCCACAACTGACTAGAACGTACCAGACTTGAATTCTCATAAAACTTTGTCCTTAAGTGATTTCGTATTTTTTATATGGCATATCAATTGTGTCAGCTTACTGTCAGTGGAACTAACTCTTATATCATGAGCTGCATTTTAATTATAAGTCATGCAAGATGTAAGAGCAAGTGATAAAAACCAAGACAATCTCCTCAAATACCATCTATTAGAATATCCAAAAAAGAGAGAAAATTGACATAAACCTAGCTTATCACATGTAGGGCTACTCTTATCAACCCATAAAATAAAGTCTTAGAGGCTTGGAGATAACTAAGTGAGGGACAGAGAGAGATGATCTCAGACAACCAATAAAGTCTGAGAGATTAAAACATTTTGACTCAAAACTGGAAAGTAGCCTATGACCTAGCAGCACTTTCTGAAGCTTCAGCCTTTCTTCAATTTTCTACTTCAAGCCTTTGGAAAAACTTCCCTTATACATCCAAGATAAGATTTAATAAGCATCCCCCAGCCCCAACTGGCTCATAAATTAAACTCGTGGTAGGTATGTCTTCTTCAGCTGATATTAGAGAAACAGCCAAAATGGTCATTGGGAGGCACAGCAAGAACAACAATGATAGTAGCTAAAATTTTAGAAATAAGTGAATAATTCTACTTTTAAAGAGTTTGTTATCCAGATCCTGAACTCCAACCTCAACCCTAGGCCAGGCAGATTCCTAGTGCCAAAGCTGGGTTCACCAGTTGGGAATTCAGGTTTACAGTGGTCTAATAGATCTGGAAATCAATAGCAAATGGCACTAGAACAGTTTAAAGATAAAGAAGCAAAACAATAATAATTATAAAGACTAGAATTTGTATTCTGGAATAAAATAATAAGAAGGATGATACTTATTGGATATAATAATAATAAGGAATAAAACCAATAATAATCCAAGTTAAACGTTTATGGTAGGAAGCAAAAAAACTTCTTTGATAGTGCAGAAATTCAAACAGCAAAATGAAAAAAAGATTTGAGAAAACAGAATGCAGAATGAATGAATAGGAAATATAACTAATAGTTGAGTAAATCAACTGTCAGCAGAGAAGATGATGGCAAAATAGTAGGTTAGATTGCTTGACTTCTGTTCCAAGCTCCTTCTAATGTGCCTCACATACTGGAGAGGCTGAGAAGATAAAAACCCTTCAGCTAGGGTTTTGAGTGTGATATAGTTTCAACAAGCAGGTATACTGGCACGAAACTTGGAATTGAGCTAAATGGAGAGAGGCATTGGGATGTGAGGCATCCATTTTGTGGGTACAGATCTGGGAGATGTTTTTATATTGAATTAAACAGTTCTGCTGGTAGCTTTTTAATCCCACATCATGGCTGAGATACGTTACCCCCATCATCTGCTAAAGAGGAAGGCAGAGGGAGACTGAAAACTTGAGGACAAAGAAGGAAGTTTGGAAAAGTCATTGCAGAAGCATACTAGGAAATCAATACGAAAGAAATAAAAGCTTTGCGAAGAACTTATAAGGAAGAAAGTGAGATGATTATCCACATGCCTAGTTGTCTTAGACAAATGTTCTAAAAGGAAGAGTAGATGATTCCTAAAAGGAAGTGGGGGTTTTCTCCATTAAAGCATTGATAAATATATAAATAATTGAATATGAGATTCAATTCTAGAAATTATTTTGTCTAAATAATGAAAACAAATCTTACAGTGTATATTCAAATCAGATGATGGATGCAAATTCAAATGGACACTAGGATTTTTTGGTTATTCTATATTCAGTACCTCAGTTTAGGCACAATGGCCTGTTCTCTTTTTGGGTGGTTTGAAGACTATCAACTTTTTTGCTCTTGTCCAGCTCTTGTATGTCAAGATCTTGGACAAAAAGTTTTCCTTTGTGTGATTATATTTACCCTTAGAGACCAAGTCACCATAAAAGTAAAAAGCATTCCTAGTGCAACCCTGGAAAAGTTCCCAGAGTAATAACTGTCTTTGACAAGAACGAGGCCCTAATCCATGGGGCTACATACTTAAGAATCTGCATACCAATGGGATTCCACAGGCAGAAGTGATGCCGCAATATAACTGCTATGAGCTGTTGTAAAGCAGCCACCATGATGTGAGAAAACTAACATGTACAAATATGGAAAGGTATTCTCCCTTTTCTTCCTTTTATAAGAATGTAAACATCTCAGCTCTTTCAGAAAAATGGCGATGGAACAGAGCCTTTATGAGATGTGTCCCTGCTGACTTTTTTGTTGGTTTAAATTGTGAAAGATTGCACAAAGGCTTTTGAACTATAGGCAGATTCTTTGTATAAACACCTATGCAGAATGCAGGGGGAAGCCCCCCACTGTTTTAAAGAACTCACACAGAAGCACAATTTATCAGGATTACTCAGAAAAGAAAGCAGAACTAGAACTCACGATTTGGGGCTTCCCATATCTGTTTATATATATTGATTAACTGCACTCACCACTGTTCACTAAATAATTTTTATTCGGTAATACCTCATACAGGGTTGCTATGAGTGAGAATAGACTCGATGGCAATGTTTTTTTTTTTTTTTTTTTTTTTAAGTCAGAGTTGAAAAACCTACAAGTAAGCTCCTAATGGTCTTTTCAGTGGTCAAAATACAGTAAAAATAAAGTTCACTAAAACTTCTGTACTTTACTGAAAGCATCTTGGACCCTTTCTCAGAGTCTATTTGCTCAATTATATACAATTCTAATAAGCTTTGTTATTTGGTTTATAGAAAATTAGTAATGGGAAGACAAACAGGCACCCTGCATAAAGGAAGATGTTACAGATGATATATCAATGCCAAAGCAAGAAGTGGCAGGGGGGAGGGGAAGTCAAAGTTTAAATACACCTGAAAATCTAAAAAAGAAAGAGTCTTGGGCCATTTAATGAAAGCATAAAAAACTCTGATATGCTCAGTAGGACTTAATGCCTCTACTGTATTCAAGTAAATAATGGGTATTAATAATAATGATCCCAAGTCATTAAAAATGTTTTAAATCATCTTTAGTAGACTGATTAGATGCTGAAAAACATGTGAGTTTTTAGACAGAGTACCATCTTAAATAGTTAAAATAGAAGTTTTGATATGTAAAGGTATAATTAGATTTGAAACATTGCCACATATAAGGTAAGGGAACTGACTGGATTAGAATTAATAATTGGAGGGCCCAAATACTTTCCTTGTATTGATATTTTTAATAAAAATTATCTCATGTACCCAGAAAATGTTCCAATTACTGATCCTTTTTTGTTTTCCAACTTTTGCATTCCAATTGCTAGTAATTACCAATGTATCCTGATTGCATGTTTGATCAATATTCAGACTGCTAAAGTTGGTAAAAGTCTCAATTTTTTCACCTTTGGCATTAGTGATTGGCTTAAATTTGAGTAATAGTCATATTAACTGGTCTTCCCTTTAGGTGTATGGGTATTACCCTATCAATGACAGGGTTGTACTTCAGGATAGGTCTTGATATGTTCTTTTTGACAATGAATGGGTTACCATTCTTCTTCAATTTGTACTTCCCTGCATAGTAGGCCACATGATTGTCCAACTGAAAATGGCCAGGAGGAGGGGCCAAAATGGCAGAGTAGTCAGACACTTCCAGTGGTCCCTCTTACAACAAAGACTAGAAAAAACAAGTGAATAGATTATATATGACAGTCTAGGAACCCTGAAAATCAAAGGCAAAGTTGAGGACTCAGACTGAGTGGCAGGGGGAGGGAGAGACGGATTGGAAGCAGTGAGGAGTTGCCAGACCTGACCCAGCAGGAGTCGGAGCCCTTCAGGCTGGATCAGCTCGTGTGTGCAGTGAGGAAAGCAGTGGTGCTTGGGAGGCGCTTTCCACACTGGGAGATACCCAGTGGCAGAGAGTCTATTTGACCATCCAGAACCAGTGAGAAGCAGAGCTTGATTGGTGAAAGGTAAGTACTTGCATCTGGCCTACCACATGGATCAAAAACAACCCCTTTGGGAAAAATACCTCTCCTGTTACCTCCCCGCTCCCTGCTCTGCACCAGGTCCAGGGTGGCTTCAACAACTGCCAAGTCCCCTGGGCCAGAAGTAGGACCCTTCATGTGCGCTGAGCCATTCTCCCGGCCTTGGAGGGGGAACAAATTAACAAATGGGAAAAAATAATCTGCTGGCTTCCCTAAGCCAGGAACTCAGGGTAGGTATAGCTCCTTTGCCTAGGCACAGGCATAAGGGGTCCATGAACTTTGAGTGCCTTTCACCCCTGCATAGAATTGTGTGGGCCCATTTCAACAGCATAGACCCTCATTACCACAGTACAACAGGGTATATAACTGAAGTTTAACTTCAACTGTTTCAGCTGTGAAGTGGCAGGTTTGTGATATTTGACACTGCTCTGCCCATTAAGCAGGGTCTTCACCAACCCATATCAGGGGCCTGAGGACTTGTGGCTCCAGCCATGCCACCTAGCCACCTGCAACAGGGGTCCAAGAATAAGTGGTGCCCCCTAGTCCTTACAGCCAACAGCACTGGGTGCTCATAGTCTGACTGCAAAACTCACCCACCTATGTGCTCTAGGGAATATGGAGATGCTTTCCTCCCAGACACTTGGGGGAAGCCATCAGCCCCCTGCCTTGCTCAGCGCATGACCCCCTACTGCAGCCAGATAGCTGTGCCTGCTCCAATCACCCATGTCAGTCTACAACTGTAGGTGAGAGCCTGCACCACACACTTGGTGAATGACCACCTGGACACCTGAGCTGAATCCATACAAGAAAAGTAAATGGACTTTTGGGCTCACATACTTAGTAACAGATCTAACCACCTGGTGACAGGACGTTAGCACTTCAAGGGTGCCAATAATCAAACTAGCTCACAAGAACAGCCTATTTGGGCATATCAAAACAAAACAAGCAAGAAGCTAGGACAAAGTAAGCAAACATAAAATAAATATAATAACTTATTGATTGCTCGGAGAATACAGTCAATATCAAATCACATAAAGAGGCAGATCATGATGGCTTCAGCAAGATCCCAAAATAGAGAATCAAGAAATTTTCCAGAGGAAGAGAATTTCTTGGAATTACCAGAGGCAGAATACAAAAGATTAATATACAGAACTCTTTTCAAGAGATCAGGAAGAAGATGAGGCAAAATGCAGACCAAGCTAAGGAACATACAGACAAAGCAATAGAGGATCTTAAGAAGGTTATTCAAGAGCATAATGACAAATTTAATAGGCTGCAAGAATCCATAGGGAGACAGCAATCAGAAATCCAGAAGATTAACAATAAAATTTCAGAATTACACAAATCAGTAGAAAGCCACAGGGACAGATTGAGGCAACAGAAGACAGAATTAGTGAGAATGAAGATAAAGCACTTGACACCAACTTATTTGAGGAAAAATCAGATAAAAGAATTTTAAAAAATGAAGAAACTCTAAGAATTATGTGGGACTCTATCAAGAGGAATAACCTAAAAGTAATTGGAGTACCATAACAAGGAGAATAACAGAAAATACAGAGAGAATCATTGAAGATTTGTTGGCAGAAAACTTCCCTGATATCACAAAAGATGAGAAACTATCTATCCAAGATGCTTATTGAACTCCACACAAGGAATATCCCAAAAGAAAGTCACCAAGACATATTGTAATCAAACTTGCCAAAACCAAAGATAAAGAGAGAATTTTAAGAGCAGCTAGGGATAAATAAAAAGTCATCTACAAAGGAGAGTCAATAAGACTAAGCTCAGGTTACTCGGCAGAAACCATATGCAGACAAGAAGGCAATGGGATGACATATATAAAGCCTTGAAAGAGAAACTGCCAACCAAAAATTATATATCCAGCAAAACTGTCTCTCACATATGATGGCAAAATTAGGACATTTCCAGATAAACAGAAGTTTAGGGAATTTGCAAAAACCAAACCAAAATTACAAGAAATACTCAAGTAAGTTCTCTGGTTAGAAAATCAATAACATCAGATAACAACCCAAGACTAGAACACAGGACAGAGAAAGCAGATATCAACCCAGATAGGGAAGTCACAAAAATAAATCAAAGCTAAAACACTGAAAAGAGGGAAATAGAGATGTCAATAGGTAAAAGATGACAACATTAAAACAAGAAAAAGGACTAAAAAATGTAGACATAGATTTTTAATATGGACAGGAAGTCAAGGCAATATAAAGAAATAAAAGACTGTTTTAAACTTAGAAAAATAGGGGTAAATATTAAGGTAATCAAAAAGGAAACTAACAATCCTACACATCAAAATATAAAAACTCAACAAATACAAAATCAACAACAATGAAAAAGATGAAAAGAAAATACATAAATGAAAATGACTCAGCACAGAAAATTAAGTGGAACAAAGAAACTGTGAACAACACACACAAAAAAGACATCAAAATGACAGCACTAAACTCACACCTATCAATAATTATGCCGAATATAAATGGACTAAATGCACCAATAAAGAGACAGAGTGGCAGAATGGATGAAAAATATGCTGCCTACAGGAGACATATCTTAGACTTAAAGACATAAACAAACTAAAGCTCAATGGATGGAAAAAATATATCAAGCATACCACACTCAAAAAAGAGCAGAGTGGCAATACTAATCTCTGACAAAATAGACTTTAAAGTAAAATCCACCACAAAGGATAAGGAAGGACACTATATAATGATTAAAGGATCAAAATACACCAGGAAGACTTAACTATAATACATATTTATGCACCAAACAACAGGGCTCCAAAATACATAAAACAAATTCTAAAAGCATTGAAAAGAGAGATAGACAGCTCCACAATAATAGTAGGAGACTTCAACACACCACTTTCAGTGAAGGACAGAACATCCAGAAAGAAGCTCAATAAAGACATGGAAGA
>NW_004444107.1:4709934-4747528 GCF_000243295.1 Trichechus manatus latirostris | reverse complement strand
AGGAAAAAAAATTAAACACATGGAAACTGAACAACTCAAAAACTACTGGGTTATAGAAGAATTTAAGGATGGAATAAAGAAATTCATAGAATCAAATGAGAATGAAAACATATCCTACCAGAACCTTTGGGACACAGCAAAAGCAGTGTTCAGAGGTCAGTTTATAGCAATAAATGCACACATCCAAAAAGAAGAAAAGGACAAATTCAAAACATTAACCCTACAACTCAAGTAGAAAGAGAGCAGCAAAAGCAGCCCTCGGGCACTAAAAGAAAGGAAATAATAAGAATTAGAGCAGAATTAAATGAAATAGAGAATAGAAAAACAACTGAAAGAGTTAACAAAACCAAAACTTGGTTCTTTGAAAAGATTCACAAAATTGATAAACCACTGGCCCAACAGACAGAAGAAAAACAGGAGAGGAAGCAAATAACCCATATAAGAAATGAGATGGGTGATATCACAACAGCCCCAACCGAAATTAAAAGACTCATAGAAGAATACTATGAAAAATTGTACTTGAACAAATTTGAAAGCCTAGAGGAAATGGACAAATTTCTAGAAACCCACTACCTACTTAAACTAACACAAACAGAGGTGGAACAACTAAATAAACCTGCAACAAAAGAACAGATTGAAAAGGTAATTAAAAAACTCCCAACAAAAAAAAAACTCTGGCCTGGACAGTTTCACTGGAGAATTCTACCAAACTTTCAGGGAAGAGTTAACACCACTACTACTAAAGGTATTTCAGAGCATAGAAAAGGATGGGATACTCCCAAACTCATTCCAGCCAGGATAACCCTGATACCAAAAGCAGGTAAAGACACCATAAAAAAAGAAAAATTACAGACCAATATCCCTCATGAACATTGACGCAAAAATCCTCAACAAAATTCTAGCCGATAGAATTCAACAACATCTCAAAAAAATAATTCACTATGATCAAGTAGGATTTATACCAGGTATGCAGGGATGGTTCAACATTAGAAAAACAATCAATGTAATCCATCACATTAATAAAACAAAAGACAAGAACACATGATCTTATCAATTGATGCATAAAAGGCATTTGACAAAGTTCAACACCCATTCATGATAAAAACTCTCAACAAAGTCAGAATAGAAGGGAAATTCCTCAACATAATTAAGGGCATTTATACAAAGCGAAGAGCAAACATCACCCTAAATGGAGAGACTTTGAAAGCATTCCCCTTCAGAATGGAAACCGGACAAGATGCCCTTTATCATCACTCTTATTCAACATTGTGCTGGAGGTCCTAGCCAGAACAATTACACTAGAAAAAGAAAGAAAGGGCATCCAAATTCATAGGGAAGAAGTCAAAGTATCTCTATTTGCAGATGATATGATCTTATACACAGAAAACCCCAAAGAATCCACAAGAAAAATTCTGGAACTGATAGAAGATTTCAGCAAAGTATCAGGATACAAGATAAACATACAAAAACCAGTTGGATTCCTCTACACTAACAAAAAGAACTTCCAATAGCCCCCAAGAAGATAAAATACTTAGGAATAAATCTAACCAGAGATGTAAAACACCTATACAATGAAAACTACAAGGCATTACCGCAAGAAACCAAAAGAGACTTGCATAAGTGGAAAAAATACCTTGCTCATGGATAGGAAGACTCAACGTTATGGAAGTGTCAATTCTACCCAAAGTGATCCACAGATACAGTGCAATCTCGATCCAAATTCCAATGGCATTTTTTAATGAGATGGATAAATAAATCACTGACTTCATATGGAAAGGGAAGAGGCCTCGGATAAGTGAAGCATTACTGAAGAAGAAGAAAGTGAGAGGCCTCACACTACCTGATTTTAGAACCTATTATACTGTCACGATAGCCAAAACAGCCTGGTACTGGTACAACAACAGATACATAGACCAATGGAACAGAATTGGAAATCCAGATATAAATTCAACCACCTATGAGCAGCTGATATTTGACAAAGGCCCAAAGTCCGTTAATTGGAGAAAAGACAATCTCTTTAACAAATGGTACTGGCATAACTGGATATCCATCTGCAAAAAAATGAAACAAGACCCATACCTCACATCATGAACAAAAACTAACTCAAAATGAATCAAAGACCTAAATATAAAAACTAAAATGATAAAGATCATGGAAGAAAAATACGGACAATACTATGAGCCCTAATACATGGCATAAGCAGAATACAAACCATAAGTAACAATGCACAAACATCAGAAGAGAAACTAGATAACTGGGAGCTACTAAAAATCAAACACTTATGCTCATCAAAAGATTTCACCAAAAGAGTAAAAAGATGAACTACAGACTGGGAAAAAAATTTTGGCTATGACAAATCCAATCAGAGTCTATTCTCTAAAATCTACAAGATACCGCAAAACCTCAACAACAAAAAGACAAATAACCCAATTAAAAAATGGGCAAAGGATATGAACAGGAACTTCACCAAAGAAGATATTCAGGCAGCTAACAGACACATGAGGAAATGCCCCCATCATTGGCCATAAGAGAAATGCAAATCAAAATTACAATGAGATACCATCTCACCCCAACTAGGCTAGCATTAATCCAAAAAACACTAAATAATAAATGTTGGAGAGGTTGTGGAGAGACTGGAACACTTATACACTGTTGGTGGGAATGTAAAATGGTACAACCACTTTGGAAATCTATCCGGCGCTTCCTTAAAAAGCTAGAAATAGAAGTACCACACGATCCAGCAATCCCACTCCTTGGAATATATCCTAGAGAATTAAGAGCCATTACACGAATAGATATATGCACACCCATGTTCACTGCAGCACTGTTCACGATAGCAAAAAGATAGAAACAACCTAGGTGTCCATCAACAGACGAATGGCTAAACCAATTATGGCATATTCACACAATGGGATACTACGCAATGATAAAGAACAAAGATGAATCTGGGAAACATAACATGGATGAATCTGGAAGGCATTATGCTGAGTCAATTTAGTCAATTGCAAAGGGACAAATATTGTATAAGACCAGTATTATAAGAACTCAAGAAAAGGTTTAAACACAGAAGAAAACATTCTTTGATGGTCACGAGAGTGGGGAGGGAGGGAGAGGGTTATTCACTAACTAGATAGCAGACAAGAATTATCTTAGGTGAAGGGAAGGACAGCACACACTACAGGGGAAGTCAGCACAACTGGACTAAACCAAAAGCTAAGAAGTTTCCTGATACAAGTAAACACTTCGAGGGACAGAGTAGCAGGGACAGGGTCTGGGGACCATGGTTTCAGGGGACATCTAGGACAATTGGCATAACAAAGTTTATTAAGAAAATGTTCTGCATCCTACTTTGGTGAGTGGTGTCTGGGGTCTTAAAAGCTAGTGAGCAGCCATCTAAGATGCATCAATTTGTCCCAACCCACCTAGAGTAAAGGAGAATGAAGAACACCAAAGACACAAGGAGAGTATTAGCCCAAGAGACAGAAAGGGCCACATAAACCAGAGACTTCATCAGCCTGAGACCAGAAGAACTAGATGGTACCTGGCTACCACCAATGACCACTCTGACAGGGAATACAACAGAGAGTCCCTAATGGAGCAGGAGCAAAGTGGGGTGCAGAACTCAAATTCTAGTAAAAAGACCAGATTTAATGGTCTGACTGAGACTGGAGGAACCCCAGAAACATGGTCCCCAGTCTCTGTCAACCCAGAACTAAAACCATTCCTGAGGCCAACTCTACAGACAAAGATTAGACTGGACTATGGGACATAAAATCATACTTGTGAAGAGTGTGCTTCTTAGCTCAAGTAGATACATGAGACTAAATGGGCAGCTCCTGTCCAGAGGTGAGATGAGAAGGCAGAGAGGGTCAGGAGCTGGTTGAATGGACACAGGAAATCAGGGGTGGAAAGGAGGAGTGTGCTGTCACAGTATAGGGAGAGCAACAATGTATGTATAAATTTTTGTATGACGATAACTTGAATTGTAAACTTTCACTTAATGTACAACAATAAAAGAAAAAAGAAAATGGCCAATACCAGTCCATTTCAGTTCACTAATGCCTAGGATATTGATCTTCAAGCATTCCCTTTCATTTTTGATGACTCCCAATTTTCCATGATTCATACTTCATACATTCCACGTTCCAACTACTGATGAAGATCAAAGATTAAAGCCTCCAACATGGATTACATCTCAAAGTAAAGAAAACAAAAATCCTCCCAACTGGACCAATAAGCAACATCATTGGTGCCATGTTTAAGCACTTGTCTGTTAACTGAAAGGTTGGCAGTTGGAACCTACCCAGCAGCTCTTCATGAGAAAGACCTGGCGATCAGCTTCCATAAAGACTACAGCCGAGAAAAGCCTACGGGGGCAGTTCTACTCTGTCACATGGTGAGACTATGCGTTGGAGTTGACTCAACAGCACCCATCAACAATAACAATGCTCTAAAGCAGCAATTCTCAAACATTTTGGTCTTAGGATCCCTTTACACTTTTAAAAATGATTGAACACTTCAAAAATATTTTGTTTATGTGAGTTATTTATATTTACCATATTAGAAAGCAAAAGTGAGAAATTTTACATTTTATTCATTAATTCATTTAAAAATAACAATAAGCCCATTGCATGTTGACATAAATGTTTTCATGAAAATAACTATATTTTCTAAAACAAAAATAATTTAGTGAGAATAGTGACATTATTTTCCATTTCTGTAAATATCGTTAATGCCTGGGATTAACAGAAAACAGTTGAATTCTCATATGTGCTTCTGCATTCAATCTATTGTGATGTGTTGACAGAAGTACATGAAGAAAATCGAGCCTCACACAGGTATGTAGTTGGAAAAGGGGAGAGTTTTTTAATAGCCTTTTCAGGTAATTAGGAGTATTGTTCTTTGATACTACAAGTGGTAGTTTCTTAAAGTTGCAATGTGGAATCTGAATCACAACAAGGAATTTTTCATACTCTTTTACATTAAAATTCATTGGTCTGTTTTGCACTTTGAATGGATCTCTTACCCATGCATGATTTGTTTTTACATCATACACTGACCATTTGGAAAATATGTTTTCTTTGTTTTTATTTTATTTTTGGTGAAAATATATGTAACAAAACACACACATTCAACATTTTCTACATGTACAGTTCAGTGACATTGATTACACTCTTCACATTGTGTCACCATTTTATCTCTCTACTCATATTGTTTCACCACCATTAACTTTCTGTTCCCTAACAGTCTGAGAGGTACTGTTACCAATTTGATTTCATACAGATAATTCTTCAACAAAGCAAACTGCTCAAGGCGAACATTCTTTACTAGTTGAGCTAAACTGCTGTTTAGTTTAAAGATGACTTCATGGGACAGTTTAAATTCAAGGCTTAAAGATTATCTCAGGGCAACAGATTCGGGCGTTCTCCCAGTCCCAATGGATCCAGTAAGTTTGGTTTCTGTAAGAATCTGAAATTCTGTTCCACCATTTGGAAATTATTGATTCACTGAGTTATGTAGATCTTCCAAATGTTGACATATTTCATTATGCAATATTAAAAAATCACATTCATTAATAGCACCAATGATCTCATTAGAGAAGTCCTTAATTATTGGGAAGCTGTCAACTTCACTGGGGGTAGGGGTGAAAGTTTCTCAAAATTCTAATTTTCCCTTGAAAGCTCAAACACTGTCAATTGTTTTCCTTGAAATGACAGGCTGACTTTGTTTGTTTCCTAGAAAATATCTACCAAATACCTGAGTTTGAATAACCATGTTTTGTCATCATTCTTTAAAGTAAAAATGATGTTTCATTTTTAAAAAGGCTAGTTCAGCTTGCAATTCAAACAATTGTACAAACGCTTCCTCAAGTTAAACATTGTACTTCAGCATTCAGCTAAAGGCTTTATGTGTACTTCTCATTTTGTTACACAGAATGTCAAAAAGATGCATACTCAAGGATCGAGATTTAATAAAATTAAAATTGTTATTGCTAGATTCTTACATGAGATTGGCATCTTCTTTTTTACGTTAAATATACGGCAGTGAAAAATACAATGGTTCCTAGTCAGTTAGGTGTCACTGCCTTGATTCATGTTTGCACATCAGTGCAAATGTCAACGTGGTGAAAAAACAAATGTCATTAATATTACTGTGAAACAGTTTTGACATTATAAATCCCCATGAAAGCATGCCAGAGACCCCCAGGGATCCACAGACCCTATGCTGAGAACCACTGATCTAAAGGGACAGAGATTCCATGTAATAAACCTCCTTGAGCTCTTGGGAGTCTGAGTTGGAGAGGAGGATGTTCCCTCAAGGCAATGCAAGGGTAAGTACAACTAAGGTCTGACCTAGGGAAGAAAGGATGCCAGAGACCAGGAAAGGTTTCCTTTCAGGACTGTGCTCTGAGAGACCGTGCCTGAAGCCAACCGTGAATTGAGATGTAAGATCACTCTAGTGACCTGAGGTAAATGGAAAGGCAGTTTCAGGTCAGTTCTGGAGATTCAAAGTCGTTTGTGGAGAAGACAGACAAAAGGGAAAAGAAAAGCTTCACTGGGCTAGAATGTCAAGGTTACTTTGGAAATAGCTCCAGCTCAGTTTCCAAATTACTGGCTAGTTGAAATTCCTTGAGAGCTGTGATTGCAACACAAAGATCTTTGTATCTTCTACTACCCAAAGTATGTCTTTCATATAGCAGGCCTGCAAAAATATGTGCTAAATATTAGACAATATGAGAAAATGGAATTTAACCAAAAGTCTGTCTTAACACATTTTGAACCCCCTCACTACCCAGGCTGATAGCCACTCTTAGACCTATTACTTTCTATTTATTCTTTCTTTATAGTCTCTTAGGTTTGAGATTATTACAAAAGTATCATGTGGTAAGTAGGCAATTCCCAGTGTATTTGTGGGAAGGAATTGGTCCCATTGAATACTGGACATCAGAGATGCCTGAGTCTTCCCCAGCAAAGGCAACTGTCACACCATGACTCAATACCCACCTCTGCAGCTGCTCCTATACTCACTTCATTCCTCTGGCCCCATGAGAGCTAAGGTCACAAGGCAATCAGTGAACCTTAAACATGTTTACTACTTATAGGCTTGGTTGCAATTTATGGAGATAAACAGGTGAGTAGAAGAAGAATGAGGTGCCGGAGCAGAGGCACTGCCACTGGTGCTGCGGCGGTTCATGTGTGCTGTTTGTCTTGGCAGGTCCAAGTGAGCTGAGCTGGGCTGTGGGAGGGATTTCCAAGTCCTGTATTTCAAGAAGGGAAATGAGGGTCATGCCAAGTGCCCTCTGCGTCCACGTAAGTGCTCTGCTGATGCATTTTAAAACCAGCCATGCTCCCTGCTGTGATTGACTCATCGTTCTCCTATTTATTTCTGATTGAGGAGAGTCCACATGAATGTCGTGATCGTGCCAAAATAATCCTGAGCCACAGCCAGCCAAGGAGAGCCTTGCAGAGAGGCAGGCAAGAACCCTCGGCTACTCTCTCCACCCAGCCGGGGGACTGTGTTGAATTTATGTAGGGAAGGGGGTTTGGAGCTTGAGGCTTTGCGTATGTTGCCTCATTTGATTGAGTAGTTAAGTAATTATGCTACATGATTACATATTGTTTTTTTATGTGGCAGACACAGTGTGAGTTCCGAAGTACAATAATGAATAATGTCCTCAAGAGACTTATATTCTAAGATAGACAACATATATTTTAAGATAATTGCCACCCAATATGAAAACTGCTATAATTAAAGTAAACAGTACGCAGTGGGGGCCCCTTGCAGGGCCATAGTAGGCAAGGCTCTTGAGGGAGGTAATGTCTCATGAGGAGGGGTAAGGAGAGTCCAGGATGCAAAGGCATAGAGCCTAGCATATAGTGAGTTCTCAGTCAGTGCTTGTTGGATAAATTATATTTTCACAGCACAGTGTCACTTCCCATTAACACTACTACATCTATGGGCAGCCCCCACCTGTCTGTAGTGGAGGTTTCTGTGTTGCTATGATGCTGGGCAGGTTTCAGCAGGGCTTCCAGACTAAGACTATGAAGAAAGGCCTGGCAGTCTATTTATGAAAATCAGCCAGCGAAAACCCTATGGATCAAGTTGTCCAATCTGCAACCGATCATGTGGATGGCACCAGATTGGGCAACATTTTGCTTTATTGTGGACAGGGTTGCTATGAGTCGAGAGTGATTCAATAGCAGCTAACAATAACAATATCTAATAGAATACTCTTACACCAAAACAATTGCTGTATAGGTGAGCTAACAGGTGGTAGCCCTATAAGATGGCTAGGAAAAATAGTCATCTTTGCTATTCAAGGTGAGTTTCATAGACCAGCAGCAGTGGAATCACCTGGGAACTTGTTAGAAATGGAGAATCCCAGACTCCAAACCAGTCTTACTGAATCAATAAGTGCATTTTAACAAGATCCCCAGGTAATTTATATACACATTAGGGTTTGAGACTGCTATATTGAGGCTTACTGACCATCGATGGCCTTTTAGGAAAGTGGTTTATAACCTTTAGTGAACATCGGACTCTGCTGTGGAAGACTTAAAAATACAGAAACCCACAGTTTTGTTCCCTTATCCTCCATGGAAACTGAATCTCAGAGGTTTGGATCTATGGATCTGCATTTTTAATGAGCTCCCCAGGTGATTCTGATGTCTATTATTTGACACAACATAATATAACAAAATACTTAAGGAAATATGTTGGGAGCTAACTACTTGCTTATGTGTGTGTTGGGAGAGAGACAGCGAGAGCAAGAGAGCGAGAGAAAGGAAAAGGAAAATAGGCAGGTCTTTCCTTCAGGACTCTCTTTTAGGGGACCATATCATTAATTCCATTAGGCTTCAAATAACCATACTTTTCAAGAAGACTAGATTTGTCTATGATCATTATTTATTTTAAGATTTTTTTTTTTACGTCTCCTTTTATTTTAACTAATATGACTTTTCTTGTTTTGAAAACAAAGATGTTTGCAAGCCAAGACTATCTAGGTTAGAAGTATCAAATAATGTAAGCCGGTGAAACCATTCATTACTAAGCAGATCATGCAGGTAGATAAGTAGCTCTTCAAATACATTTTGTATAGCCTCTAGCTATTAAAAAAAGTTCCAAATGCCATCTTCTAATACTGAGCTAAATGTGTAATGCAAATATAATAGGACACTCAAATTCTGACTTACCTTAACTATAATTTTTTATTCACTCTCTGATTACAATATTTAACATGCTGAAGGCAAAGGATTTCCATTTGTTTTTGATTTTCATTCGAAACTAAAGATGATAAAATTTCTATTTCCTGTCTACTATTACATAAACATGGAGCAAAGAAATAGAATTTCCAAGTGCTTGTTTATTGGAAAATTATCTCTACATTCATTAAATTAGTTGGGCATAATATGACATTTTCTAATATCTAAAGGAAATGGAAGAATCAAATGGCAGATAAATATATTATTTTAATAAGAATTAAAGTTTACCATGAAAACATGTTCTGTAACACAAATAAACCACACAGCAGCCTACATAAATTATGCTTTAAAGAGAAAACAAGCCATATTCATTTATGGAGACAAGGACCTTCATAATTTTAAAAACTGTTTGTAAAAGAAAATTTAAGCAGTGTTAAGTCTTCTCCTCTTGCTCTGAGACAACTGGATTGGAATGAAAACATCAAATCCCTACTCTTTACAAATGAATGATTTGGTGCTCATCTTTCACAATAATGCCTCATAATCTCTGTTGCTTTATAATTTCATTTATATTTGCTAAGACATGGTTTCATTCATTCAAAATTTGATTTAGAGTGAAATGAAAAGCATATAAAACTTAGACCAATGTGCTTGCAAGTTTCAAGAGATCAATTCACCTCAGTTTTGAAGACATTCGTTCATTTACCAAGTTCTGAGTCCCTCCTGCACCAGGGACTGTTCTAGGCTTATCTTCCCCACACTGTCCACAGAGCCCCAGGAAGAACGTGACATTTGGGCCTCCATCTTAAAAGGCTATATGGCATGCCCTGGTCATCACAGATAATCACTAGGACCAATAGTGAGAGGGGCACTAAGCCCATCATCATCGACTTAATCCAACAACAAATACGTATTAAGTATGTACGAGTACTAAGTAAATGCAAGGTACTGCACTCCAGAGAATATGAAGATGAATATGACAACGTTCCTGAACAAAACCACCTAGAAATGAAAAGCTGTTGCATTGTTGTTAGGTGCCGTCGAGTCAGTTCCGACTCATAGTGATCCTATGTACAACAGAAGGAAATGCTGCCCTGTCCTGTGCCATCCTCACAATCGTTGTTATGCTTGAGCCCTTGTTGCAGCCACTGTGTCAATCAGTCTTGTTCAGGGTCTTCCTCTTTTTTGCTGACTGTCTACTTTACCAAGTATGATGTCCTTCACCAAGGGCTGGTCCCACCTAATAACATGTCCAAAGTAAGTGAGACGAAGTCTCACCATCCTTGCTTCTAAGGAACATTCTGGCTGTACTTCCAAGACAGATTTGTTGGCTCTTCTCGCAGTCCATGGTATATTCAATATTCTTCGCCAACACCACAATTTAAAGGCATCAGTTCTTCTTCCATCCTCCTGATTCATCATTCAGCATTATCTATTACATTATCGACTGCAAATTTTAATCTCCCATTTCCAAGTTTCATTATTTGTTCTTTCTCTCTCTCTTTCTGGAAAATAATTATGTCTCTTGCAAATCCCATAGACTATAGTTGTAGCTGATGGACTCAATCTAGTTGCCATTACAAAGGGTATGAACAGAGGTTTCTTTTGCCTGAGTCTGTGTCTATGGTTCATTCTCACAGGTTCCATTATTAGCACATTTATATGTGACATGTTAATATTCCTTGAAACAAAATACACACAGTAAAAGTATGAGATGATGTAGTTAGCACATAAGTGTGTAAGTCAAAATGTTCTACCTGTCTTCCAGTATTGGTGTTAACAAAAATTGAAACTCTTATTAAAAAGAGTGTGATTGGAGGAAGTATGGATGACACTTCTGGCATTAATAGCCAATGCAGAAGTATGAAGAAGACCAATGTCAAGGGTGGCCTGACACAGGGGCTGATGATGAGTGCAATGGTGTGTTCTATGCTTTACAAAGACCAAGCTGAATGGCAGATTTGGTTCACATAGTGGAGTTTTTTACTAATGAAATGATGAACAGAACATTATGAAATCCAGATTTTTGGCTTTTGCCATATAAGCAAAACTAAGTAACGTATTCAGTCTCAATTGTTCAATAATTTTGAAGCCGGACTCTTAGATAAAATGGTATTATTTTATGTTTTTTAACATTTTAGAATGATCTTTTTATATCTCTACCTTTTTTTTTTTGTAATGTTACTGGTAAAATAGAAAATATGCTTTCTATATATCTTAGTGTTTCTGCTGTAGGATTTTCTGGCTCCTCTTTATTTCCCTTTTCCTTTTGCATGAGTGTCACAAAATAAATGCCTACAAGCCTTTTGACAGTGGAGCCCATGTCTGTCTAACTGGTACAAAGAGCCACGTACATTGCCTAATGTGATGTCCATTACCCTTGTTGTTGTTATTAGTTGTCTGAGTTGGCCCCCTACTCATGGCGACCCCATTCACACAGGATTGAACCATTGTGATCCACAGGATTTTCACTGGCTTATTTTTCAGAAGTAGATTGCCAGGCCTTTCTTCCTAGTCTGTCTTAGTTTGGAAGCTCTTGACACATGTTCAGCATCATAGCAACAGCACACAAGTCTCCACTGACAAATGGGTGGTGGCTGTGCTGAGGTGCATTTCCTGGGAATCAAACCCAGCATAACCCTTACAAGCCTTCAAATGCAATAACAAGAATAAAAATAATGAAACAATAAGACAAGAAATTCTCTGAAGAAATATGGAATAATTTAGGATGACCACAAACATTGTTACAGACATACAATAAAGAAAAAATTGGTTGATAATAAGTGTAGATTGAAAGACAAATGGTAATTAGGGAGAAAATTAATGTCTGCATGTTGTAATACATTGGCTACAGCAGATTATCCTAGCTATCATAGCCAAATGGGAAAGCTATTAACATAACGGAGCAGTAATTACCAGATGTATGTGTTCCTCCAGATGTATACATAATACGAATAAAATATTACCGCTATTAAAAAGAATAATAAAAAAATAAACCACCAGGCTCTTCCTTTAGAAATTACCTAAAATTCAATTCATTATTTTATATATAGATAATAGCGATGTTCACTAGTTCTTTAACCTATTAGTTCCCCCTTCTGATTTTGACCTTTTTTAACGATGTAAGTATCACAAATTGTGAGGCTATCATAGTTTTTTTTTTTTTTTCCCCAAAACGCATTCTTTATTTTCCTCATGAAACAGCTATACATTCAAACCCTAAATCACAGGATTTCTCTTAATAAGCCCCAAGGCTTCCATGAGCATTCCTGGTGCTTAAAGCCAAAGTAGTCCTTGGTTTCAAATATTAAAACTTTCTCCGCATCTACAAGTTTCTTGATGTTTGGGTTATTGAACACAAATTCTCTGGATAATTTGCGTTCTAGGAGAAGACATATACATAATCTATGTTATTGTTCTTGTTGCTGTCAAGTCAACTGTGACTCATGAGGACCGCATGTGTGTCAGAGAACTGTGCTCCATAGAGTTTTCAATGGTTGATTTTTCAGAAGTACATTGCCATGCCTTTATTCTGAGGTGCCTCTTAGTGGACTCAATCCTCCAACCTTTTGGTTAGCAGCCTAAAGGGTTAGCTATTTGCATTACTCAGGAACTCCACATAATCTTTATCTGTTCCTAGAAATGCTAGTTGTGATTTCTTTTTAATGAACACTTTAATTCCATCCTGAACAACTTCTTCATCAGAATCTCTTTTGTCTTCATATATCGTGAAGTATATGAAAGGCCATTATAACCCCGGGTTAGGGCACCGACTTTCACACCTTCATGTTCAGGCCTGAAGAAGTTATTTTGTATTGCTTATGGCTGATGGTGTCAGGGTGAGGGTAGTCTGGTGGGTTGCAGTTTCCTCTTACTCTCAGCTTGTAGTTTCCTCTTACTAATGAAGTTGATGTCTTTGCCTTCCCGCCATCTCGGTCCTCTGGCTGGAGCTCAGATACTACACCTCAGTGCATGGACACACAGTGAGCCCGTACTTTTTTTTTTTTTTAAACTATCAAATGATTTATTCTCACAAACTCTAACACCACTGAAAAGAGAAATAGACAGCTCCACAATAGTAGTAAGAGACTTCAACACACCACTTTTGGTGAAGGACAGAACATCTAGAAAGAAGCTCAGTGAAGACACACAAGATCTAAATGCCATGATTAACCAACTTGATCTCATAGACATATACAGAACACTCCACCCAACAGCAGCCAAGTATACTCTCTTTTCCAAAGCATATTCCAAAACATTCTCCAGAATAGACCACATATTAGGGCACAAAGCAAGCCTTCACAGAATCCAAAACATCGAAATATTACAAAGCATCTTTTCTGACCATAAAGCCATAAAAGTAGAAATCAACAACAGAAAAATCAAGGAAAAAAAATCAAATACATGGAAACTGAATAACACCTTGCTCAAAAACTACTGGGTTAAAGAAGAAATCAAGGACACAATAAAGAAATTCATAGAATCAAATGAGAATGAAAACACATCCTACCAGAACCATTGGGACACAGCAAAAGCAGTGCTCAGAGGTCAATTTAGACTAATAAATGCACACATCCAAAAAGAAGAAATGGCTAAAATCAAAACAATAACCCTACAACCCAAACAAATAGAAAGAGCCTCAAACGAAGACCTTGGGCACCAGAAGAAAGGAAATAATAAAAATTAGAGCAGAAGTAAATGAAATGGAGACTAGAAAAACAATTGAAAGTGTCAACAAGACCAAAAGCCATTCTTTGAAAAGATCAACAAAATTGATAAACCATTGGCCAAACTGACAAAAGAAAAACAGGAGAGGAAGCAAATAATCTGAAAAGAAATGAGCTGGGTGATATCACAACAGACCCAACTGAAATTAAAAGAATCATAACAGAATACTATGAAACTGTACTGTAACCAATTTGAAAACCTAGAGGAAATGGACAAATTTCTAGAAACTCACTATCTACCTGAACTAATACAAACAGAAGTAGAACAACTAAATAAACCCATAACAAAAGAAGAGATTGAAAAGGTAATTAAAAAACTCCCAACAACAACAAAAAAAAGCCCTGGCCCTGATAGCTTCACTGGTGAATTCTACCAAACTTTCAGAGAAGAGTTAACAGCACTACTACTAAAGGTATTTCAGAGCATAGAAAAGGATGGAATATTCCCAAACTCATTCTATGAAGCCAGCATAACCTTGATACCAAAACCAGGTAAAGACATCACAAAAAAAGAAAATTACAGACCAATATCCCTCATGAACATAGACACAAAAATCCTCAACAAAATTCTAGCCAAAAGAACTCAACAACATATCAAAAAAATAATTCACCATGACCACGTGGGATTCATACCAGGTATGCAGGGATGATTCAACATTAGAAAAACAAGCAATGTAATCCATCACATAAATAAAACAATAGATAAGAACCACATGATTTTATCAATCAATGCAGAAAAGGCATTTGACAAAGTTCAACACCCATTCACAATAAAATCTCTCAGAAACATAGGAATAGAAGGTAAATTGCTCAGCATAATAAAGGGCACTTATACAACAGCCAACATCATCCTAAATGGAGAGAGTCTGAAAGCATTCCTGTTGAGAATGCGAACCAGACAAGGATGCCCTTTATCACCACTCTTATTCAACACTGTGCTGGAGGTCCTAGCCAGAACAATGAAGCAAAAAAAAGAAAAAGAAAAAAGAAAGGGCATCCAAATTGGTAAGGAAGAAGTAAAAGTATCTCTATTTGCAAATGATATGATCTTATACACAGAAAATCCCAAAGAATTCACAAGAAAAATACTGGAACTAATAGAAGACTTCAGCAAAGTATCAGGATACAAGATTAACATACAAAAATCAGTTGGATTCCTCTACACCAACAAAGAGAACTTCCAAGAGGAAATCACCAAATAAATACCATTTACAATAGCCCCCAAGAAGATAAAATACATGGGAATAAATCTAACCAGAGATGTAAAAGACCTATACAAAGAAAGCTACAAGACACTAGTGCAACAAACCAAAAGACACCTACATCATTGGAAAACATACCATGCTCATGGATAGGAAGACTCAATATTCTGAAACTGTCAATTCTACTCAAAACGATCTACAGATACAATGCAATCCCGATCCAAATTCCAATGGCATTTTTTAATGAGATAAAGAAACAAATCACCAACTTCATATGGAAAGGGAAGAGGCCCAGGATAAGTAAAGCATTCCTGAAGAAGAACAAAGTGGGACACCTCACACTACCTGATTTTAGAACTTATTATACTGCTACAGTAGTCAAAACAGCCTGGTACTGGTACAATAACAGATACATAGACCAATGGAACAGAATTGGAAATCCAGGCGTAAATTCATCCACCTATGAGCAATTAATATTTGACAAAGGCCCAAAGTCCATTAAATGGGGAAAAGACAGTCTCTTTAACAAATGGTGCTGGCATAACTGGATATCCATCTGCAAAAAAATGAAACAAGACCCATACCTTGCATCATGTACAAAAACTAACTCAAAATGGATCAAAGACCTAAATATAAAACCAAAAATGATAAACATCATAAAGAAAAAATAGGGACAATGCTAGGAGTCCTAATACACGGCATAAAGAGAATACAAACCGTAACTGACAATGCACAAACACCAGAAGAGAAACTAGACAACCGGGAGCTACTAAAAATCAAACAGTTATGCTTATCAAAGGACTTCACCAAAAGACTAAAAAGACAACCTACAGACTGGGAAAAAATTTTTGTTTACGACATATCCAACAAGGGTCTAATCTCTAAAATCTACAAGATACTGCAACACCTCAACAACAAAAAGACCAATAACTCAATTAAAAACTGAACAAAGGGTATGAACAGACACTTCAACACAAAAGACATTCAGGCAGCTAACAGATATATGAAGAAATGTTCATGATCATTAGGCATTAGAAAAATTCAGAAGAAAACTATAATAAGATACCATCTCACCCCAACAAGGCTAGCACTAATCCAAACAACACAAAATAATAAATGTTGGAGAGGTTGTGGAGAGACTGGAACACTTATGCACTTCTGGTAGGAATGTAAAATGCTACAACTACTTTGGAAATTGATTTGGCACTTTCTTAAGAAGCTAGAAACAGAAATATCATACAATCCAGCAATCCCACTCCTTGGAACATATCCTAGAGAAATAAGAGCCATCACACGAATAGATATATGCACACCCATGTTCATTGCAGCACTGTTCACAATAGCAAAAAGATGGAAACAACCTAGGTGCCCATCAATAGGTGAATGGATAAACAAATTATGGTACATACATACACAATGATAAAGAACAATGATGAATCTGCAAATCATCTCACGACATGGATTAATCTGGAAGGCATTATGCTGAATGAAGTCAGTTGCAAAAGGACAGATATTGTATGAGACCACTATTATAAGAACTCAGGAGATGGTTTAAACACAGAAGAAAACATTATTTGATGGTTATGAGGGTGGGAAGGGAGAGAGAGGGGGAATTCACTAACTAGGTAGTAGACAAGAATCATCTTAGGTGAAGGGAGGGACAACATACAATACAGGGGAAGTCAGCACAAGTGGACCAAACCAAAAGCTAAGAAATTTCCTGAACACAACCAAAAAAAATTAAAAAAAAACAAACAAACCAATTTATTCTCTTTGTAGAATATAACAGAGTTGCTGAACGCTCCAGTTGGATATACATGTGCTAATGCTCGCTTGATGTTAATGCTATTTCAAAACAATTATTTAGTTGTTCTTAGCAATGCTATTTGTGCATATTATTTTCCAAAGGTATATACTTATTTGCCATTTGAAAATCTTTTCTCAGTTATAAAGAATGGTAGTTTTAAACAGCTTTTACAAAGAGGGCAAACCCAAGAAATTTGAGTCCTAAACAAGGAATAGAGAAAGTTCAGAAGCAGCACCGTTTTCTCTGTAAAATTCCCTAACGACTCAGGGATTTATGAGAACAGTTACCTCTTGAAGTAAGGATAAAGGTGGGGCTGAAAGCAGGAATGTAGAAAGTCTGTTTAAGAAGACATTACTCAATACCATTCCCTATTCTCCACAGCCAAATAAATGTCCTTCATTCACCATACTGGATACAGGCACAGTTGAGGGTGGTGGTACCATACGGGAAATAGGGGCTTAAGTGAAAGATTAACTACTGCATGTTTCAATCCTTGCTCCTCCCACCCATCTCCTTTTCTGCGTTCCCAGAACTCTGGCAGCTGGACTTAATACCCTTCTGGAAGGAGACTGGAAGATTCTTCTGTGGGTAACCTGATTAGCTAGTCAATAAAACTAGTGATATAGGATTTCACTAAGAAATGGCCAAGCCCTATCAGCCTACAGTAAGTAGACAGCCAAGGATATCTGTCATCTAAAGGGAAGCCTCTACTATAGAAGACAGAGACAAAACAAGCAAAAAGCAAACGTAGAGACTGCCAAAAAACACCCGTTGCTGTCGAGTCAATTCTGACTCACAGCAACCCTATAGGACAGAGTAGAACTGCCCCATAAATTTTCCAAGGAGCAGCTAGTGGTTTTGAACTGCTGACTTTTCAGTTAGCAGCCTGAGCTCTTTTTTTATTTTTTCCCCATACAAAAATTTATACATACATTGTTAAGTGACTCTAATTGCTCTCCCCACACTGTGACAGCACACTCTTCCTTTCCACCTGATTCCCCATGTCCATTCAACCAGCTCCTAACCTTCTCTGCCTTCCCATCTCACCTCCAGATGGACGCTACCCATTTAGTCTCTTTTATCTACTTCAGCTAAGAGGGACACTCCTTACGAGTATCACTTTATGTCCCACAGTCCAGTCCAATCCCTGTCTGAAGAGTTGGCCTCGGAAATTGTTTTAGTCTGGGCTGATAGAGAATCCAGGGGCATGCTTTCTGGGGTTCCTTCAATCTCAGTCAGACCATTAAGTCTGGTCTTCTTACTAGAATTTGAGTTCTGCACCCCACCTTTCTCCTGCTCCATCCGGGACTCTCTGCTATGTTCCCTGTCAGGGCGGTCATTGGTGGTAGCCGGGCACCATCTAGTTCTTCTGGTCTCAGGCTAATGAAGTCTCTGGTTTATGTGGCCCTTTCTGCCTCTTGGGCTACCACTTTCCTTGTGTCTTTGGTGTTCTTCATTCTCCTTTGCTCCAGGTGGATTGGGACCAATTGATGCATCTTAGATGGCCGCTTGCAAGCTTTTAAGACCCCAGACGCCACTCACCAAAGTAGGATGCAGAACATTTTCTCAATAAGCTTTGTTACGCCAATTGACCTAGATGTCCCCTGAAAGCATGGTCTCCAGACCCCTACCCCTGCTATTCTGTCCCTCAAAGTGTTTGATTGTATTCAGGAAACTTCTTAGCTTTGGTTTAGTCCAGTTGTGCTGACTTCCCCTGCAGTGTGTGCTGTCCTTCCCAGCAGCCTGAGCTCTTAACCACTGCACCACCAGGGCTCCAGAGACTATGCTGGGAGAGGAAAATATCAAAAATGTGATGATTAATATCTCCAGAGAGATATCAAATTCATGAAGCAGAAATAGGATGATATAGAAAAGAATGAGAAAGAGCTCTTGCCAAATTAAAAGTATTTTAACAGAAATGATTAGCTCAATAGAGGATTTGGAAGATAACACTGAGGAAATTTTCTAGAGTCTCCTAGACTCTAACAAATTGAAAAGACAAAGAGATTACAACTAAAGAAGAAATGCTAGGAAATTAGAGGATGCATACATATGGTTCAATATCTGATTAATAGATATTTCAGAATGAGGAAATGAGAGAAATAAATCATCAAATGAACAATTCAAGAAAATTTCCTATAACTAAAGGACAAGGGTTTCTAGATTAAAAGGGCCCACATAATAGACGAAAATACACCCAAACCAAAGAATATCATCAGGAAATTCACATTTGGGGGGCAAAAGGAATACTGTGTAAGTTAACAAGAGAAAAAGAGTTACATATAAGGGATCAGTAATCAGAATGTCTTTGGACTCCTCAACATCAATAGTGGAAGCTAAAATACAATAGAATAATACTTTCAAAATTCTGAGAAAATATTATTTCCAGCCTAGAATGCTAGAATGCTCAGGATTGGAGGGAGACTCATTAATAACCTGCAATATGCAGATGACATAACCTTGCTTGCTGAAAGTGAAGGGACTTGAACCGCTTATTGATAAAGATCAAAGACTGCAGCCTTCAGTATGGATTATACCTTAACATAAAAAAACACAAAAATCCTCACAACTGGACCAATAAGCAACATCATGATAAATGGAGAAAAGATTTAAGTCATCAAGGATTTCATTTTACTTGGATCCACAATCAACACCCGTGGAAGCACCAGACAAGAAATCAAATGACGTATTGAATTGGGCAAATCTGCTGCAAAAGACCTCTTTAAAGTGTTAAAAAACAAAGATGTCATTTTAAGGACTAAGGTGCGCCTGACCCAAGCCATATGCATGTGAAGCTGGACAATGAATAAGGAAGACCAAAGAAGAGTTGACCTCTTTGAATTATGGTGTTGGCAAAGAATATTGAATATACCATGGACTGCTGGAAGAACGAAAAAATCTGTCTTGGAAGAAGTACGGCCAGAATGCTAATTAGAAGCACAGATAGCAAGACTTCGTCTCACATACTTTGGACATGTTATTAGGTGGGACCAGTTCCTGGAGAAGGACATTATTCTTGCTAAAGTAGAGGGTCAGTGAAAAAGAGGAAGACCTTCAACGAGATGGACTGATACAGTGGCTGCAACAATGGGCTCAAGCATAACAATTGTGAGGATGGTGCAGGACCAGGCAGTGTTTTGTTCTGTTGTACACAGGGTTGCCATGAGTTGGGACCAACTCGACAACACCTAACAACAGCAGAATGCTATACCTAGCTAAATTATAAATTAAGTGTGAGGATAGAACAAAGATGTTATCAAATATACAAGGTCTCAAAAAGTGTGAGGGCATTGGTTGTTTAACAGTAAAATTCTTGCCTTCCACATGGGAGACGGGGGTTTGATTCCCAGCCAATGCACCTCATGCACAGCCACTAGTCATATGTCAGTAGAGGCTTGCATGTTGCTATGATGCTAAACAGATCTCAGCAGAGCTTCCAGACTAAGAGGGACTAGGAAGAAAGGCCTGGAAATCTACTTCTGAAGATCAGCCAATGAAAACCCTATGGATCACAATTGTCTGATCTGCAAAAGATTATGGGGACAACAAAGGACCAGGCAGCATCCCTGGGTGGTGCAAACAGGTAACGTGCTTGACTGCTAACCTAAAGGTTGAAGGTCTTAGTACACCCAGGTTCACCTTAGAAGAAAGGCCTGGTGACCCACTTTGGAAAAATCAGCCATTGAAAACACTGTGGAACCCCTACTCCGACACACAGAGTTGCAATGATTCGGACGAAATGGGTTTGGTTTTTCAAAAAAATTAGCTCTCATTACCCTTTCTCAGAAAGCAACTAAAGAAAAGGCACCATGAAAATGAGGAAGAAAATCAAAGAAAAAGGAGAATATGAGATCCAAGAAATAAAGGATACAACTCAAGATAGAGGGAAAAGGAATCACCAGGAAGACGTCTTACAAAAAGAGTCACCAGTCTCAATTCGAACAGGTCAGAAGTCTCCAGGAAGGATGTCCCTAGAACAGATGATATTGATAGGGTTCCTGATATGTTTTAAAATATTAGGAGGATATTTAGATAGATGGTGAGTGTTTGGGGATGAATTAATGACAAGTACCTAGAAAACTGGAGTCCCTGGGTGGTGCAAATGGTTAATGTGCTTGGTTGCTAACCTAAAGGTTGAAATTGAGTCCACCCAGAGGCACTTCAGAACAAAGGCCTGGTGATCTACTTCCAAAAAATTAGGCATTGAAATCCCTGTGGAGTTCAGTTCTACTCTGACACACACGAGTCAACTCAATGGCAACTGGTTACTGGTAACTATGAAAACTAAAAAAGAAAGATGGTTGTTAATTCCAAGGGGGAGAAATGTACAAGAAAGGAAAAGTGTTCATTGCATACTACACGACTTAGTTGAATAATCTAAGCACCGAAAAATGATTCAATAAAAACATAATATATTGGGAGGATGAGGGAGCAAAAGGGGAAATATATGAGCCTTATATTTTCATCTTCATAGTGATAGGCCAATGAATAATACCTACAACTAAAAATTTTTTTTTAAATAAAAGTGTGTATTTTAGAAATAAGGAAAATACAAAACGTAAAAAAAAGTTATCTTTGAGAAATCCAAAGTTGAAAGTTTTCCATAACAAGTAACTCTTTGACTCTTTAAACTATGTGCATATAAAACCAAAAAAAACAAACCCGTTGCCTTTGAGTCGATTCCAACTCATAGCAACCCTATAGGACAGAGTAGAACTGCCCCATCGGGTTTCCAAGGAGCGGCTGGTGGATTTGAAGAGCCGACTTTTTGGTTAGCAGACAAACACTTTAACCACTGAGTCACCAGGGCTCCTTATGCGTATAGCTTTGACAAAGAATAAAAAATAAATTAAAAATATATATATCATAGCTTTTCCCAAATTCTTGGTTTTTGATATTCTGGTACTCAGGAATACTGGATTTGAGTAACTTGTGAATTTAAACTTTGTATAAATAAAAGTTGTCTTTACTTACTCAAAATTCTACCATAGACTATTAAATAATCTACGGGCTCTATGGACACAAAAGATTAAATAGTCACTTGCTTATCTCTTCAGAGTCAACAATGAGTATTTACTTAAGGAAAATAATCAAGCATTTTTATTTCAGTATTTGTTCTTAGTCTAAAATGTAATATCAAAGCATAAAAATATGCTGCCATTGAGTCGATTCCAACTCATGGTGATTCTGTGTGTTACAGAGGAGAAGGGTTGTCTTGGCTATAATCTTTACGCAAGTAGATCACCAGGCCTTTCTTCCATGGTGCTTCTGGGTGGGTTCGAACCACCAGCCATTCAGTTAGTAGTCAAACACAAACCATTTGCATCACCCAGAGAACTTAATTCTAGTATACAGATATAGAAATAAAACCCTTTTTTGGGATGGGTATACAAATAGACAAATACACTTGCAAAAGTGTAAGGGACACCCTTTTCTATAATTGCAAGAAAAGCCTCAAGAGATTTGGCAAACATGACCTGCTAAGTTGCCGTACATTTAAAAATAATAAAAGTATAGGTATATACAAATGTGTGTTTTATGTGCAACGTTATTTTCTATATAAGAGTTTGAGGTGGACAATCAGTTTTCCTTTCTTTCTTCCGTTTTTTGGTCAATTGACCCATTCTTCCTTTAACTGTAAATGGAAGGACCATAGAGCCACCATGCTGCACAGCTTCAAGGGACACCAATCACATTAGATGCACGTTAACGGCACCCTCTGCGGGGCATAAAGCCAAGCAGAAAACAAATGGTGGATATACAATGGGAGTAGTTTTCACCAACTGATAGCAAAGTGTGAGAGCAGAATGAAGAGCAGTGCAGAATAAAAATTCTACAATGGAGTGCTCATATAAAATTCGACTTCACTCCACTTCATTTGAAACTCCAGACCTAACAGACTTGGGCCCCAGTGAATGAATGCAGGGTTTTGGTGTTTAGAGATTTTCTAAAGTTATGTCTCAGAAGTTGAGAGAAAGAGGGAAAAGAAAGAAAGAAGAAAAAGAACAAGAAGACACCGACCCTCTGTGCAAATGCTATAACTGAGCTCTACAAAGATGAATTAAATGTTTACTTTTTTTCTACTTGCTAATCTTTGCTTCATCTCTCTCCTGTCCACCTCCCTTCTCCTTTCTCCTGGAATCCAGCGCTGGCAACTGATACAATGATGAGGTCACAGGATCCAAAACATGGCCATGGTATGAAGGCGGCGGCAGAAATTTTTAAACAGCATTTCAGCACCGCACCAGAGGGCCGAGAAGGGAAACTTGTGTAATGTAAGCAACTATGAGCTCATGCTATTTTATTAATCCAGGGCGGTGATCCCTGGGGTGGCATTACGTGTGTGTATGTGTTCTGCAGTTTCCCATTTTATATGGCAGTCATCAAGAAGTCTTTCTCAGTTTGGGAATGCCAAAAGGAGAGTAGACTCTCACCTGCCAGCAAGGTCTTCGACATTAAAAGCAAAGAATGACCTTCTCGATCTGACTGAGGAGGGGGAAGGAGAGGCAGCTCTATAGTTACAGGTGGTCCTCTTCCTGAGCAAAGGGACAATTCCTCCTACCTCACATCCCGCTGCATCTGTCAGTTTCTTGCTCCTTATCACCTCATTAAGTCACCAAACCTTGCTACCTGGCAAGAAAGACTGATGGAGTGATAATGGGACAACTCTCTTCCTCACTTTGCAGCCCGTGCTCTCTTAATTGCTTATTAACGGGGCCTTCCTCCATCCTCAACCCCCACCCCAGATACACCCATATTATGGAGCGCCCTTCTCTTTAAAAGGCCATTCCTTAAAAACCTTTAACTTTTCTGTTGCCAGTTCTTTCAGTGGAAGATTACTTCCTGGGCCAGACATGGTGGTATTTAAAATTTCTACTTCAAACCCTTTAAAAAGCACTAGGCAACAGTGCAAAACCCTGAAGATAATAATAGCTTAGAAAGAAATTGTTGTCTGTGTTTAGAATCTGCCCTGTGTTCCCTAGATTGTTCATACTGTCTTCCAAATCTGATTTATCCTTCCAAGTCCAGATCAAATGGCACCTCCTCCATGAAGCCCTTTCTCTTATCATCCCCCTATACTGTCCAGGCAGAAGTACTTTCAGTCTACAAACTCAGTAAAAATTCATTTGAATCTTTCTTCTGGCATGTTATATTTGAACCTAGTACTAAAATATTAAAACGTTTAAACCAGGATGGCAACTAGTAGACATATAACCTTGTCTGTTTGTTTGTACTTTTGTTTACTAGAGTTCTCTGGCTGCTAAGAAGCAAGAAGTACAATTTCTAGAAGTTTTTCTGAATAGTTTTCCCATCCCAAAACACATACCATAATATCTAAAATCTACAAGAAAACATAGTATTCATTTGTTTGCTCACCAAAAAGGAAAGTTTTGCCTTTAAAAGCACTTTAAAAGGTGCATCACTGCTTAGCAGTATAACCACACAAATAATGTATCATCAGTGAGCAACCTGCTAAATTCATATGTTTGAATTCACAAAGGCAGCAAGGTTTGGAGTATGACCAAGTCAGTGAGGTGTGAGTATTAAAAATATATATCAGTTTAGGGCTTTGTAATCTTCCCCAATCAACTGATATATACGTTCAGAAAAATGTGATTAACAAGATGGGCAGTTAACCAAGTCCTAGATGCCTCCCAAATCTAAGCTGTGTACTTCTATAGTTCCACATCAAACTTGTGACGTTCCCTCCTAATCTTCCTCCTCCTGTCAGAATCCTAATACTGTCTCCTCCAGAAAGCCTTCTTTTTCTTCTTTCTCAATTCCCCACAGTGGCAGGAGTCAGGGGCACTGAAGAGCTGGGAAATAAGGGAAAGGAGGTTGCTCTCTGAGAGTTACTCCAAAATCAGCACGTAACAGATGAGAACAGAAAGATTCAGAGTTACTTGAGATTCACTAAGTGGACTAACCACAGACCAGAGCAACATACTGGAGGGTATTAACATGTCTATGAAAGAATGTGGCTTTCTGGTGCGTTGGCCAGAAACAGAAATTAGAAGAGTAGGAGACAAACAGTGCCTATACAAGTACTGTCCAGAAGAGAAGGCACCCAGATCAAGGACCCCATCTGTCCTGTGCAAGCAACAGGTGTGGTCCAATGGTGGAGGTGAGCTCAGCAGGCATCCACAGTTGAATCACTCAACTCACACTTTTTGTTATTGTTCCAACTCACAAATCCAGCTTTATATAATAATTTTGTTTCTAAGAGAAACTGGCCAGGAGATGCAAGTACTCAGTCTTATTGTCAATATATATATTTTTCTCTCTCCTAGACAAGACATCAGAATTCGGGTGTATACCTCAGTCTTCTTCAGGTAGTATGTTAGTATCCCCACATCTGGTCACTGCTTGAACAATGACAAGATTGAGTTTCAGAGTCTGGCCTTGGACTATGCTGAATTAAGGAAAGGAAGGCCACCTGGAGGGACTTTTATCAGCCAGCTGATCAGCCCTTCTCCACCTTGTGAGATCTTCTGTCAAATTTCAAGCAAAATTAATTCACCTCCTCCACCTGTGAATAATGAGTCTTCTTTCAATCTTGATGCCATGTTTCTCCTCTTAGATTATTTGCTCAGCATACACATTGAATAATTATGGTGAAAGGACACAACCCTGACACACAATTTTCCTGATTTTAAACTACGCAGTATCCCCTTGTTTGTTCCAACAGCTGTCTCTTGGTGTATGTACAGGTTCCACATGAGCACAATCAACTGTTCTGGAATTCCCATTCTTAGCAATATTATCCATAATTTGTTATGATCCACAGAATCGAATGCCTTTGCATAGTCAATAAAACACAGGTAAACATCTTTCTGGTGTTCTCTGCTTTGAGCCAAGATCCATCTGACATCAACAATGATATTCCTCATTCCACGTCCTCTTCTGAATCCAGCTTGAATTTCTGGCTTTTCCCTGTTGATGTACCGTGATATGCAGATGACACAACCTTGCTTGCTGAAAGTGAAGAGGACTTGAAGCACTTAATGATGAAGATCAAAGACTACAGCCTTCAGTATGGATTGCACCTCAACATAAAGAAAACAAAAATCCTCACAACTGGACCAATAAGCAACATGATCATAAATGGAGAAAATACTAAAGTTGTCAAGTATTTCATTTTACTTGGATCCACAATCGATGACCATGGAAGCACCAGTCAAGATATCAAAGGATGTATTGCATTGGGCAAATCTGTTGCAAAAGACTTCTTTAAAATGTTGAAAAGCAAAGACGTCATTTTAAGGACTAAGGTGCGCCTGACCCAAGCCATGGTATTTTCAACTGCCTCATATGCATACAAAAGCTGGACAATGAATAAGGAAGACCGACGAAGACTTGATGAATTTGAATTACAGTGCTGGTGGGTGAAGGATATTGAACATACCATGGACTGCCAGAAGAACAAACAAATCTGTCCTGGAAGAAGTACAGCCAGAATGCTCCTTAGAAGCAAGGATGGCAAGACTTTGTCTCATATACTTTGGACATGTTATCAGGAGGGACCAGTCCCTCAAGAAGGACATCATGCTTGGTAAAGCAGAGGGTCATTGAAAAAGAGGAAGACCCTCAACGAGATGGATTGACACAGCGGCTGCCACAATGGGTTCAAACATAGTAACGATTGTGAAGATAGTGCAGGACTAAGCAGTGCTTCATTCTGTTGTACATAGGGTCGCTATGAGTTGGAACTAACTCAACAGCACCTAACAACAACCTGTGAACAGACACTCATTTTTTTCTCTTTCTTGGGGCAAATGTTATGCCGTGTCTTATATTTATTTGTGTTTTACAAAGATGCATATTTCTCTCACCTTGACATCAGGGATTGTTTTATTTTGTTTATTCAACCATTGTTTTTTGAGTTCCTACTCTGTGTCAATATAGAAATGAATTTCAGACAGTCTTATCCTCTGTATACTCAGGCGTATAGGGGAGGCAGAAAAACAAATAAATTACACACTGCTGAAGTGGTTAAGAGCTCAGCTGCTAACCTAAAGGTCAACAGTTGGAATCCACCAGCCGCTCCTTGGAAACCCTATGGGGCAGTTCTACTCTGTTTTATAGAGTCACTATGAATCGGAAGAGACTTGACGACAGTGAGGTTTTTGGGTTTTGAAAGGCAATAATAAAAATATGTATGAAGAACAGGAGTACTGCAAAATTGGGAAAGATTAACCATGTTGAGAAGCCTCCCTAGAGGAAGTGATGTCTTGAAAATAAATTAAAATTCACCAAGAAACTGGAAAGGGGAAGAGTATCTAAGCAGAGGGAACAACAGTGCAAATGCAAAGAAGTATGAAATGGCCTGGGAACCAAAACACAACTCAACATTGCTAGAATATAAAGTGCAAGGAAGAGAATCAGGAGAGAGGCAAGATTGAAGAGATGGAAAGAGGATGAAAGTTTGTGTATGCCACACATGGAGTTTGGACTCTCCAATTAGGTGATAGGAGCTAGCTGATTGTTTTAAAGAAAAAAGGGGCCAGAACAGAATTGTGTTTAGGAAGACCTCTTTAGGATCAGTGTGTACACGGAAATGGAAAGAGTCAAGGCAGAAAGTAGCTAGACTAGAGAGATAGGTAGGTAGGTAGGTAGACAGATAGACACACAGACAGATAGATACAGATGGCATTTGGAATAATTCAGATGAGTGCTGTCCAGGAGAAATATACTATGAATCATAAATGGAAGCCCCATACGTAATTTTAAATTTTCTAATAGTCATGTGAAAACATAAAGAGACATATGAAATTAATTTTAATAATGTATTATTATATTTAATCTAATAGGATCCAAAATATTATTCTTTCAACATGTTGTTGTTGTTGTGTGCCATCGCGTCAATTACAATTCACAGCAACCCTATAGGACGGAGTAAAACTGCAGTCAAATAGAAAAATTATTAGGGAGATAGATTGCATTCTTTTTCATCCCAAGTCTTTGAAACCTGGTGTGTATCTTATACTCACAGCATATCTCAGTTTGAACCAGCCACATTTCAAGTACTCAAAATAGCCTCATGTGGCTAGTGGCTACCATATTGTATAGCACAGGTTTGGATAATAAATGATGAGGGTATAAACTAAGGCAGTTACTCACAGGAATGAGAAGGAAAAGATGCAAAATTTGGCAGAAAATGGGGACTGGTTTATGTCCACAATGAAATGCAAGGAAAATGTAATTTTTCTTCCTTTGGAAAACTTGCTGGATGACAATTCCATCAACCAAGTCAGGGCAGCAAGTTTAGGGAAAATAAGATGATGAATTTGTTTGAGATTTACTGAATTAGAGGTGTGTGGGGGACATCAAAGTATCCCTGGTAGTGCAGTGGTTAAGTGCCTGGCTACTAAAGGAAAAGTCAGAGGTTCGAACTCACCACCCACTCTGTGGGAGAAAGATGTGACAATCTGCTTCTGTAAAGATTACAGCCCTGGAAACCCTATGGTGCAGTTCTACTCTGTCCTATCAGGTCTCTATGAGTCGGAATCGACTCGACAGCAACGGGTTTTCATCTTTTATTTGAGGGACACCATGCCTAGTGGATATAATGATGCTAACAGCATAAATTATGTAATACTTTCTATGTTTTAAGCACTATTTTAAGTGCTTTTTGTATATGAACGTATTTAATCCTCAAGACAACCCTATGAGGCAGGAACTCCTGTTATCCTCCACATTACAAATGAGAAAACTGAGGTACAGAGAGAAGCCATTTCCCACAGGCCTTGTAATTATCAGCTATTAAGGGGCAGAACTAAAATCTAAACCCAGGCAGTCAGGCTCCAGAGTCAAAGCTTACAATAGCACATTGCACTGCTGCTCTAAAAGCAGGGCCTATGGAATCAGACAAACCTGGGTTCAAATAACTCCTCCTTTACTTACCAAGTTATTTAATCACTGAGCTTCAGTTTTCTCATCTTAAAATGGGAATAATATGCCTATCCCACAGGGGTGTTGACAGGAATAACTAACATAGCTCATCATAGTGATAGGTGTACAATACATAGTAAATAGTAGCTGCTGTTACTATAATTCCACCACCCATCAGTCAGTTTGCCATTCTGTAATGGCTTGCACATTGTTATGATGCTGGAAGATCTGCCACTGGTATTTTAAATACCAGCAGGGTCACCCATGGTGGACAGGTTTCAATGGAGATTCCAGACTAAGATGGACTAGGAAGAAAGGCCTGGTGATCTACTTCTGAAATTCAGCCAATGAAAACTTTATAGATAAGAAAATTTAATCATAGGGTCTAGGTTTTTTACATCTGCCATTCATATAATGTCATTCTTGTATGGGTAGGCATTTGGATAAGAAAACAAAAACCAACATTTAAAAAATTAACCCAAAAACATACGCAAAGGATATCTTGCTCTGCAATCCCTAGGATTTTTAACTAGATTTCCAACATGTTCACAATGATTACATACCACTTGCTACAAAGCTTATGGTCATGTGATCTAAGTTTGTACTGTAACTAGGGTTGCATTTTACAGAACACTTTGCTTTCTTCTACATGATGAAATGCTGCATACAGAACGTTTTTAATAGTTTTAAAGAAAACCTCAGCAACCAACTAGCACTCAAGATCTTATAATTCCCCAGCTCATACACGCTAAGTCAACAAGCACTCATATTGATCCATCCAATCCAATTGTCATTCCATCCCTCAACTCTTTAAATTCCATTTAGGTAGTAGGGCTCCTCTTTCAAATTAAGGCTAAACTAATAAAACATAATGCTCTGAATGCTAAGCTCATCTTATTCTTCTCATCTCAGATTCTGTCAGGAAGCCTGCCTAGGAAACCTCTTCCCTACAAGATGTACAAGTGGGCCACATACCTGGCTTGCCCAACAGGCACGGCAGATGAGTAACAAGTGTGTTCATAGATTTTGTGGTGCTCCAGCTGTCGCTGATGTCAGTGTATTCTGCTAAAATTGGCGTATTTTTGGCTATCTGCCTCACCCTCTGGGTAGTTCAAACATCACCAGCAGGGCCCAATGGTCTCAGGAAGCCACAGCAAGAAATTAGATTCTTTGTAAGAACAAAAGTACTTGTCAGAGGATGGCCTAATATGGTGGCAGTGACTAACCCAGAGCCCTCCTAGGGGAAGGAAATATGCAACAAGAATAAAAGGGAACATTAAGTAGTTCAGGGACAGTGCATGGGACTGGAGAGCAGTCAGTCACCCTTAAACCTGTGTCTCTTCCGGCTTGCTGGGTAAGACTAGGTCAAGCATTAAATCACTCCATGCTTTCATCACTGTAAGTCCAGGGATTGAACTTGTTAATGGAATACATTTTCTACCCATCAGAATATAAGTGAACATTCATTTGAGACTCCTTTTCAATTTAAAAGATCCAGAAAAATATTTCAAATGCAAAAAAGAAAATCTGGGAAAAAATGTGGGAAGAGAAACAGTTAAGTAAGTTTTCATACAGACAGCTAGAAGCACCTTACTAAGCTATAGGTTCTGTAGGGGAAAATCTATATCATGGGAGTCTGTAGGCTAAGAGACTTGTGTGCTGAGAGATTTGTATGCTAAGAGAGTCAGGCTTGAAGAGCAAAATGGAGGAAGGAGGTTGCTGGCTCACAGACAAGTATTCAGCAAGTAGACGGATCCAAGAGGTGAGTGGTGAGTTGTTAAAAGATGTCAGAAATCCATGCAGACATGTTAACAAGCTGCACTTGAAAATTTGATCCAAAAGAAGACTTTTTTCTCTGAGTTATAAATGAAACTAAATCAATGCAACCTCATAAAATGACATAAATTTGTCTAAAGAAAATATTTCCAAGTAAACGTTAATCCACTAATATTACGCTTCTTTACAAATGGCCAATTCTACACATTCTGTTGTGTTATTCATTCATTTCCACCATGTAAAGGATGTTTTCCTTTTAAAGCAAATAAACACACACACACACACGACACACGTCTAGCTTCCTTCCTTCAGTCTCTCCCTTCTTTAATTAATATGCAAATCAATGTCAAATGGATTAATTACATACTTCTCTATGTCACTTTGCTATTCAAGGATAACACTGGCTTCCCATTAACTCTCAGACCTACCCTGCTTGGTTCTCAGTAGTCTAAATTAAATCTTTATCCATCTTGTTCCACACCCTCCTTCCATATCTTATCACATCCTGTGGCTTCTAACTCAGGATTATCTATTGAATCTGGTCCTCACTGCACTGCCTTATTTCAGTCCTTCCTCACATTGTTTTAGCAGCCTGCCATTGGATCTCCTCCCTTCCATTCTCTTCATTTTTAATCCATTCTCCACACTATCACCAAATAACAGGCAGGTTATGCATCCCCACTCCCACAAAAACATTTGCGTAGAGTCTCACTTATGAACTGAACTAAATTTAAATGTCTTTACTTTGTCATACAAGCAAGACTGTCCACAATCTGACCTCCATCTATCTCCCAGCACCATTCCCTGCTACCATCTCCTTCAACCCACTCCTTCCTCTAACCCAGAGTGCAGCCACATGAATGTCTCCCTGTTCACAGAGCATGTCAGACTCTTTCATGGCTCTATGTCTTTACACACGCTATTCATTTTGAAATGATCTCCTCTGAATCCTTTTTTGTTCAACTTCATCATTTGCTACCCTCTCCCTCTTTTATTCTATTCCTTTTTTCACTTGCTTACACATGGAGCCCTTCCCTGCTTCAGGGATTTTGTACATTGCTATTTCTGCTTGGAATGTTCTTCCCCACACTTTTTGTATGGCTTGTTCCTTCTCATGCTTTGTTTCTTGGCTGAAATCAGGCCAGACGTTCTGCCAGCCCCTTTCCCTATAAGAAGAGATGTTGGAGCTACAGGGACCTCATATTTAGCTCTGTCCAGGCACCATTCAGGCATCTCTGCAAGGATTGATTGCTAAGCAGCCTCAGTAGGCAATATACACCTCTCTATGTCTTTCAGATTTTTTTTTCTCTCTGTCTTCTCTCTCTCTCATCTCTCATTTCTCCTTTCTCTCTTCTTCCCAAAGTCTAATCACTTCAGTCTTAAGGGTCTCCAAACTCTGATAGAAGGCTCAACTTTGATTAAAACTTCCCTGGAAGAACATTCAACTGGTGTTTATGAGTAGATCTTACAGTTGTCTTCCTTGATAAAAAATAAATAAATAAAGTGGTCACGCACACATACACAAAGGCCAGCTACTAACTGAAAGATTGGCAGTTCCCACCCACCTAGTGGCACTGGGGAAGAAAGGCCTGGCAATCTATTTCCAAAAGATTACAGTCATAGAAAACCTTATGGAGTGCAGTTCTACTCTGATACACATCAGGTCACCATGAGCTGGAATTGACTTGAGGACAATGGATTTAGACTTTGGAAATTGAATTTAAAGGCTTAGAACCAATTATCTTACCTGCGTTATTTTATGTTCAAATACAAGGGAGTTGATCTGGAAGGGCATCTTAGCCTGGTTCAGGCTGAGTCTCAGGCTGCTTTAGCTTGGTGCTCTTGCCTGGAAACCCGCAGTACATTTAAAAGAATCACCATTCTCCATCTCAGCTTTCCTGCTCAGAATTATTATGTGTGTTCATTGCTGGTGGTTTCTCTCTCTCTGTTTCTGGAAGGTAAGCTCTAGGAGATCCAGCATCATGTCAGTTTTGTTCACCACTGTATCCCCAGAATCTGGTACAATACTTGGCACATAATAGTGTTCTGTAAATATCTGCTGAACCAACAACTGAAGAAGGGACTCATTTATTCTTCAGATTCAAGCAAAAATGTGATTTCCTAAGTGAAGTCTCCCCTCCTTTTCTCAGGTAGCTATTGACTCTTGCCCCTGATCACCAAGATACTCCACATTCCTCTGTTACAGAGGAAGGAATCAAATGTTGTCTGAGGCCTTATCATATATACTGTGTAAGGTGTTATTACATGTGTTTGTCATTTCATTCTTTTAACAACCCTAGGTGGTAGGGTTGAAGTACTTAGTGATGGAGATCAAAGACCACAGCCTTCAGTATGGATTACACCTCAACATAAAAAAAAAAAAAAAAAATCCTCACCACTGGACCAATAAGCAACATGATAAACAGAGAAAACATTGAAGTTGTCAAGGATTTCATTTTACTTGGATCCACAATCAATGGAAGCAGCAGTCAAAGAAATCAAATGATGCACTGATTGGGCAAATTGCTGCAAAAGACCTCTTTAAAGTGTTGAAAAGCAAAGACGTCACCACGAAAACTAAGGTGCACCTGATCCAAGCCATGATGTTTTCAATTGCCTCATATGCATGCAAAAGCTGGACAATGAATAAGGAAGACTGAAGAAGAATTGATGTCTTTGAACTGTGGTGTTGGCGAAGAATATTAAATATACAATGGACCGCCAAAAGAACAAACAAATCTGTCTTGGAAGAAGCGCAACCAGAATGCTCCTTAGAAGCAAAGATGGCGAGACTACGTCTCACATACTTTGGACATGTTATCAGGAGGGATCAGTTCTTGGAGAAGGGCATCATGCTTGGTAAAGTAGAGGGTTGGCGAAAAGAGGAAGACCCTCAACAAGATGGATTGGCACAGTGGCTGCAACAATGGGCTGAAGCATAGCAACAATTGTGAGGATAGCACAGGACAGGGTAGTGTTTCGTTCTGTTGTACATAGCGTCACTATGAGTCGGAACCGACTCAATGGCACCTAAAAACAACAACATGCAGTAGGTGGAGTCCCTCGGTGGTGCAAATGGTTAATGCATTTGGCTACTAACCAAAAAATTGGCTTGAGTCCACCCAGAGATGTCGTGGAAAAAGTCCTGGCAAATGTACTTCTAAAAAATCAGTCATTAAAAACCTTATGGACTTCTGGTAGTCAGCCCAACGGGACTAAACCAAAGCTAAGAAGTTTCCTGAATACAATTAAATACTTTGAGAGACAGAGGAGCAGGGGTAGAGGTCTGGGGGTCATGCTTTCAGGGGACTCTAGGTCAATTGGCATAACAAAGCTTATTAAGAAAATGTTCTGCATCCTATTTTGGTGAGTGGTGTCTGGAGTCATAAAAGCTTGCAAGCAGCCATCTAAGATGCATCAATTGGTCCCAACCACCTGGAGTAAAGGAGAATGAAGAACACCAAAGACACAAGGAAATTATTAGCCCAAGAGACAGAAAGGGCCACATAAACCAGAGACTTCATCAGCTTGAGACCAGAAGAACTAGATGGTGCCCAGCTACCACCAATGACCGCCCTGACAGGGAACACAAAAGAGAGTCCCTGATGGAGCAGCAGAAAGATGGGGTGCAGAACTCAAATTCTAGTAAGAAGACCAGACTTAATGGTCTGACTGAGACTGGAGGTACCCTGGAAAGCATGGCCCCTGGACTCTCTATCAGCCCAGACTAAAATAATTTCTGAGGCCAACTCTTCAGACAGGGATTGGACTGGACTGTGGGACATAAAGTGGTACTCATGAGGAGTGTGCCTCTTAGCTTAAGTAGATACAAGAGACCCAAGGGGTAGCTTCTGTCCAGAGGTGAGACAAGAAGGCAGAGAGGGTTAGGAGATGGTTGAATGGACATGGGGAATCAGGGACGGAAAAGAGGAGTGTGCTGTCGCAGAATGGGGTGAGCAATTAGGGTCACATAACAATGTATGTATAAAATTTTGTATGGGAGACTAACTTGAAATGTAAACTTCATTTAAACTATAACAATTAAAAAAAAAAACCTTATGGACTTCCGGGCAACGTGGCGCTATAGACAGAAGCACCACGCCTTCCCTCCACAGCAAAGATCTGAAAAACTAAGCCAACCAGAGAAAACACCAATCCTGAAACCCCTAAGCATCAAATGAAGAGATACAGAACTCAGCCAAGCACTGAATGGAATAAGAAGCTAACGGAGAATAGAGAGTGAGGAGAGATATATACAGAGGTCCCCTATCAGCTAACGCAGCATGGATCCACCATCTTGGACTCATATCAGAGATTGGTGAACAGGGGGTATGGCAAAGCAACTTCACGGAGCTTCCAGCGGGAGACAGAACAACCAGTAACCACCAATATATGCTTCCCCACCTTCCACCCTTCTTCACCCCCACTCGGCCTCCTCTGCTTCCTGTGGTCACAGTTTCTTACCTGGAATGCACTGGCTTCACCCCAGTGCTGCTTGGATTCCACCCGCCCACACTAGCTAGCTCCCTGAGTGCCATTTGTTGGCTGCTGGTGTTGCTTTTTCCCACTTCTTTTGATTTCTTCCATACCTCTCACCACTTCCCTCTCCTTTCTCTCAAATACCTGGCTCCATGCACCATCTTTGCTTCTTCCAGAGAGACTGTGAAGTGCTGCTCGAGTGTGGGACTGCCTCCCAGTCCTTGCTGCTGCACTGGTGGGATCCCGGGGCTTTTGTTTGTTTGTTTTTAATTGTTTCTTTGTTTGTTTTCTTTTTCCTTTCTCGAATCGGGAGCCCATTCTAGCTGGGCAGTACTGCACGGCTTGGAACCTACCCCCTCAGTTTGTGCAGACAAGCAGAAGGATCCCTGAGAGCATTTCTTTTTTCTTGTTTTTTTGTTTGTTTTTCTGTTTTTGGGGGGTTTTCTTGTTCTTTTTTTTTCATTTGTTTGTTTTGTTTTCTTTTCTCTCTTTTTCCCTTTTTGTCTTTCTTCATTACTCAGTTTCCCATCTCTTTATACTTAACTTCTCTTCCTGTCTCCTGAATACATGGCACTGAGTGACACGTCTACCCCTTTTGCCAGGCTGTACTTCACAGCCTGGGAGTAACTTCCCCAGACCTTGCAGCCACACTGGTGGGATTCCTCAGGGCTTTTCTTTTTTCTTTCTAATTTTTATTTATTCATTTCTTTTCTTTTCTTTTTTCTTCTTCTTTTCCTTTTTCTTTTTCTCCATTTCTCAGTCTCTTATCTCTCCACTCCAATGGCAAGCTCCCATAGTAAACTTTTTTGTTTGTTTGTATATTTTTGGCTCCTGTTCCTCTCTCTCATCTTTCCCATATCCATCTTAGCTCCACACATCAAAGTCACCTCCCTCCATCCTGCCTACCTGCACTATGAGCTGAACATCACAACCCCAAGCAGCACAAGCATAGCCTACTGGAACCTGCCATGCACTGATTATCAGCTCGCCCTGTTGGCCCTACTACATGCCACAAACAACCATTCCAGCAACTCCTCTGAGCAACTGACCCTGCCAATTGGAGAAGGAGGTGAAGAGTATCGTGCCCACAGATGAGCAAACAACAAAGAACATACGGCCTGCTTGCTCAGACATAACCAAATAAAACAAAAAGCCAGGAGGAAACAAACAAGTCTACCATCAATAAAAGAGGAAAATAACTACCGAATGCCCTGAAGACTGAAGACAATATGAAAACATTTACAAAAACAGGACAGGATGGTTCTAGAAGGAGTCCAAAATAATACACCAGATGACTATCCAGTAGAGGAAAAGGCACTAGAACTACCTGATAGGGAATTCAAATCTCTAATATTCAGAGCTTTCCAAGAGTTGAAGCAAAAGGAGACAAAAATGAGGAAAAAATAGACAAATTCACAGAAAAGGCAGACAAATTCATGGAAAATACAGACAAAAAAATGGAAGAATTCAGGAAAATAATGCAGGAACAAAATGCCAAGATAAAATCACAACTAGAAATCATACAAAAACAACAATTAGAAATCCAAAAGATGAACAACAAAATTTCAGAAATGGACGGTGTCATAAAAGGGCTGAGGAGCAGGCTTGAAACAGTGGAAGACAGGATCAGCGACCTTGAAGACAAACACTTGAATACAACTTTGTTTGAGGAAAAATCAGAAATAAGAATGAAGAAAAAGGAAGAGATCCTGAGAATTATGTAGGACACAATCAAAAGAAAAATTTTTGAGTGATCAGAGTTCCAGAAGAGGGGGAGAAAACAGAAAACACAGAGAGGATCATGGAAGAACTTCCGACAGAAAACTTCCCCAATATCATGAAAGAGGAAAAGCTGGCCATCCAAGAAGTTCAACGAACCCCATATAGGATAGACCCAAAAGAAAATCACCAAGGCGTATCATAATTACACTCGACAAAACCAAAGACAAACAAAGAATCCTGAGAGCAGTTTGAGAAAACAAAAAGTAACATACAGAGGAGAAACAATAAGACTAAGCTCAGATTATTTGGCAGAAACCACGCAGGCAAGAAGGCAATGGAATGACATATATAAAACCTTGAAAGAAAAGAATTGTCAGCCAAGAATAATATATCCTGCAAAACTCTTGTTCAAATATGATGGTGAGATTAGGACACTTCCAGATAAACAGAAATTAAGGGAATATGTAAAAACCAAATGAAACTTACAAGAATTATTAAAGGGAGTCCTTTGATCTGAGAACAAACAACTTCAGCTCACAGGCTGACTCTAGGATGCAGGATCATACCAGTCAGATACCAACCTAGGAAATGAACTCTCAAGGACTAGCCAAAACCAAAAGAAATACAACAGAATCAGAGAAGTTAATCTGTAAATGGCAACAACATCAGAACAATAAAAGAGGGAATAAACAGTGTAGGTATAGAACCTTTTAATAGAGAGGAAGGCAAGGCGATACCAAGTAATAATAGACTGCTTCAAACTTAGAAAGATAAGGGTAAATTTCA
>NW_004444107.1:4690796-4709222 GCF_000243295.1 Trichechus manatus latirostris | reverse complement strand
AGAAAAACAATAGAAAGAATCAACAAAACCAAAAGTTGCTTCTTGGAAAGAATCAATAAAATCAACAAGCCACTGGCCAGACTGAAAAAAGAAAAACAGGAGAGGATGCAAATAACCCAAATAAGAAATGAAATGGGGGACATTACAACAGACCCAAGTGAAATAAAAAGGATCATAACAGAGTATTATGAAAAATTCTTCTCGAGCAAATTTGAAAACCTAGAAGAAATGAATAAATTTCTAGAAACACATTACCTACCCAAACTATCACGAAGTGATGTTGAAAATCTGAACAGACCCATAACAAGAGAAAAGATTGAAAAGGTAATAAAAAAACAAAATGCCAACAAAAAAAAGCCCTGGCCCAGATGGCTTCACTGAGGAATTCTACAAAACATTCAGAGAGGAGCTTATACCAGTACTACTCAAACTATTTCAGAACCTAGAAAAGGAAGCAACACTTCCGAATTCATTCTATGAAGCCAGCATAACCTTGATACCAAAACCAGGCAAAGACACCACAAAAAAAGAAAATTACAGGCTAATATCTCTCATGAATATAGATGCAAAAATTCTCAGCAAAATTCTAGTCAATAGAATTCAGCATAATATCAAAAAAATAATTTGCCCTGACCAAGTAGGATTCATACCAGGTATGCAAGGATGTTTCAACATTAGAAAATCAATCAGTGTGATCCACCACATAAATAAAAGGAAAGAAAAGAGTCACATGATCATCTCAATCAATGCAGAAAAGGCATTCAATAAATCTAACACCCATTCCTGATAAAAACTCTCAATAAAATAGGTATAGAAGGGAAATTTCTCAACATAATAAAAGGCAACCATGCAAAACCAATGGCCAACATCATTCTTAATGGAGAGAGGGTGAAAAACATTCCCCTTGAGAAGAGGAACAAGACAAGGATACTCTTTATCACCACTCCTATTTAACATTGTGCTGGAGGTTCTAGCTAGAGCAATAAGGCAAGAAAAAGAAATAAACGGCATCCAAATTGGTAATGAAGAAGTTAAACCGTCCCTGTTTGCGGAAGATATTATACTATATATGGAAAACCCAAAAGACTCCACGAGAAAATTACTTGAACTAATAGAAAGATTCAGCAGAGTAGCAGGATACAAGATAAACATACACATATCAGTTGGATTCCTATACACCAATAAAGAGAACGATGAAAAGGAAATCAGGAAAACAATACCATTTATAATATCCCTTAAAAAAATAAAATACTTAGGAATAAATCTAACCAGGGATGTAAAAGACCTATACAAAGAAAACTACAAAACACTACTGCAAGAAACCCAAAAGGATCTACATAAATGGAAAAACATACCATGCTCATGGTTATGTAGACTCAACTTTCTGAAAATGACAATTCTACCTACCCAAGGCGATTTACAAACACAATGCAATCCCGATCCAAATACCAACAACATTCTTTAGAGAGATGGAAAAACTCATCAGTAACTTTATATGGAAAGGGAAGAAGCCTCGGATAAGTAAAGCTTTATTGAAGAAGAAGAATAAAGTAGGAGGACTCGCACTACCTGACTTCAGAACCTACCATACAGCTATGGTAGTCAAAACAGCCTAGTACTGGTACAATGACAGATACATTGGCCAATGGAACAGAATTGAGAACCCAGATGTAAATCTATGTCACCTGATTTTCGACAAGGGCCCAAAGTCTATTACATGGGGAAAAGACAGTCTTTTTAACAAACTGTGCTGACAAAACTGGATGTCCATCTGCAAAAAAAATGAAACAGGACCCATACCTCACACCATATAGAAAAATTAATTCAAAATGGATCAGAGACCCAAATATAAAGCCGAAAACTATAAAGTTCATACAAGAAAAAATAGGACCAATGCTACAGGCCCTAATACATGGCATTAACAGGATATAAATCGTAACCAACAACACACAAACTCCAGAAGATAAGCCAGATAACTGGGATCTTCTAAGAATCAAACAATTATGCTCATCAAAAGTCTTCACCAAAAGAGTACAAAGAGAACCTAGTGACTGTGAAAAAATTTTTGGACACTACAAGTCAAAGTTCTAATCTCTATAATCTACAAGAAAATCCAACACCTCTATAACAAAAAGACAAATAATCCAATTAAAAAATGGGCAAAGGAAATGAATAGACACTTCACTAAAGAAGACATTCAAGTAGCCAACAGACACATGAGGAAGTGCTCACGATCACTAGGCATTAGAGAAATGCAAATTAAAACCACAATGAGATACCATCTCACCCTGGCATTACTGGCACGAATCAAAAAAACTGGAAATAACAAATGCTGGAGAGGCTGTGGGAGATGGGAACTCTTATGCACTGCTGGTGGGAATGCAAAATGATACAACTATTTTGGAAAATGGTATGGCACTTCCTTAGAAAGCTAGAAATAGAAATACCATACGATCCAGCAATCCCACTGCTAGGAATATATCCTAGAGACATAAGAGTCATCACTCGAATAGACATATACACACTTATGTTCGTGGCACCATTGTTCACGATAGCAAAATGATGGGAACAACCTAGATGTCCATCAACAGAAGAATGGATAAACAAACTATGGTACATACACACAATGGTGTACTATGCAATGAGAAAGAACAACGATGAATCTGTGAAGCATCTCATAACATGGATGAAACTGGAGGATATCATGCTGAGTGAAATAAGTCAATCACAAAAGGACAAATATTTTATGAGACCTCTACTGTAAAAACTCAAGAAACAGTTTACACACAAAAAGAAACAATCTTTGTTCGTTACAAGGGATGGGAGGGGTTGGGGGCGAAATATTAAATAGACAATAGATAAGTGGTAACTTTGGTGAAGGGTAAGACAGTACACAATACTGGGGAAGCCAGCACAACTTGTACAGGGAAAGGTTATGGAAGCTCCACAGACACATCTAAACTCCCTGAGAGACTGAACTTCTGGGCAGAGGGCTGTGGGGACCATGGTTTCAGGGAACATTTAGCTCAACTGGCATAACAGTTTATAAAGACAGTGTTCTACATTCTACCTTGGTGAGTAGCATCTGGGGTCTTAAAAGCCTGTGAGCAGCCATCTAAGATACTCCACTGGTCTCACCCCTTCGGGAGCAAGAGAGAATGAAGAAAACAAGATACAAGGAAAAGATTAGTCCAAAGGACTAATGGACCACAACTACCACGGCCTCCACCAGACTGAGTCCAGTACAGCTAGATGGTGCTCAGCTACCACCACTGACTGCTGTTCCTGGGATCACAACAGAAGGTCCCATACAGTGCTGGAGAAAAATGTAGAACAAAATTCTAACTCACAAAAAAAGACCAGATTTACTAGCCTGACAGAGACTGGAGAAACCCCTGGAGTATGGCCTCTGGACACCCTTTTAGCTCAGTAATGAAGTCACTCCCGAGGTTCACCATCCAGCCAAAGACTAGACAGCTGCATAAAACAAAACGAGACTAATGGGGCACAACAGTCCAAGGACAAGGGCTAGAAGGCAGGAGGGGACAGGAAAGCTGGTAATAGGGAACCCAAGGTTGAGAAGGGATAGTGTTGACATGTTGTGGGGTTGTTAACCATTGTCATAAAACAATATGTGTACTAACTATTTAATGAGAAACTATTTGTTCTGTAAACCTTCATCTAAAGTACAATTAAAACAAAATTAAAAACAAAACCTTATGGAGGACAGTTCTACTCCGACACACATGGGGTTGCTATGAGTCAGAGTCGACCTGATGGTAACAGTATGTGATGGGTATTATTACCCACATCTATAGATGAGGAAATAGAGACTCAAAACTGTGTCCAAGTCATACAGTCAATAATAGCTGGCAAAGCCTATATTCAAAGCCAGCTCCATTTGACTGCAAACCCCTTTTCATTACATTTTGCTGCCACAATGCTATAGGTATTGTGCTCATTGTTATAATTTATCTGTTCACAATTTTGTCTCACCTTTAGGGGCCAAGATCATCTATATTCATCTTTGTATGCATAACACTAAGCATGGTACCTGCCATATCATATTTAACATCTGAATTTAAGAATACATGAATGAATGAATGTGGGTCTGTCTACTGATGGACAGGGGACTTTGCAGCCTTCAAAGCCTCAAGGCTTCCTCTCAGGGATGGTTGGTATTGACCATGCACTCCCTGGAGAGCCTCTGCTTGTTTTTCTGCCTGAGCACAAGTGGGGCCCCCTCCACCAAGTCCTTGACTCTTAATCCAACCACTTGCTTCTGTCTCTGCCACAAGATCCCCAGATACAGAGTATATCTGGCTATCTCTGCCTCACATTACATTTCCATCTTAGCAAATCACTGAAATACCACAGAGGCATGACCCCATGACACACTCCTTTATTACCTGGAACATAAACCACTTTTCTTTATTTGCAGCTGAAATCCCTGCTAGTAGTGACTGTCAGTCAACAAAGTGAGCCCATGACTCTGACAGATTCTTTTGGGAAATCAAAAATAGCATGCTGTCTGTCTTCAGATGCTTTCAGGCTTGCTAAGGAGATATGATCACATATGAAACAATTAGAGAATGGTGTAAACAAGTTTAGAATCATATGCCAATTTGAGTCACAGTTTGAGGTCCTGACTCTCAGCCTTGAGCTTGCCAAAGCCTTAGCGATTCCTAATTGCACTCCAGAAATCTCTGCACGCCCAGAGGTTGACATAATCATGACCCAGGGCCTGACTCTTGCAAATGTTTTCAGAATCTTCTGGCAAGGGCACCAGGCTAAAGCAGCCTGAGACTCAGCCTGAACCAGGCTAAGATGTCCTTCCAAATCAACTCTCTTATGTTTAAACACAGAATGATGCAGGTAAGATCATTGGTTCCAGGACTTTAAACTCAATCTCCAAAGCCTAGTTCCGGCTTAATTCAAGGACTCTTTTTCCTGTGACCACCTTATTAATTTTTTTATCAAGGAAAGCAACTGTAAGACCTAAATCATGAACACCAGTTGAGCATTCTTTCAGGGAAATATTAGTCAAAGTTGAGCCTTCTATCAGAATTTGGAAACCCTTAAGACTGAAGTGATTAGAGTTTGGGAGAAAAAGAGAGATAAGAAAGGAGAGAGGAGAGAGGGAAGAGGAGAAAGAGGGAGAGGGCGTGGTGTGTGTTGCCTATTGAGGCTCCTTAGCTATTGACGTTTGCAGAGATGCCTGAGTGTTGCCTGGGCAGAGCCAGGTATGAGGCCCCTGTAGCTCTAACATCTGTCCTTATAGGGAAAAGGGCTGGCAGAACAGCTGGACCTGGAACTCTTCATCCTAATATAAATTACAATCTTCTTTCTCCCCAAATGAAGGTTATGATCATTCATTAACTTGCAAATGAAGGTCCAAAGTCTGACAGACTTTCCTCAGAATAAGTCAAAGGTAGAAAAACTGTCTTTGGAGCTCTTCTAAAGGAAATGCTGGGTGTGCTTCCTAAAACTGCAGTTAGAAATAAAACAGAATCCAAATGTCCCGCCCTATAGTGTCAAAGCAAGTCCTATTTTTAGAGGTAGGTTTCACTCAACGTGCTGTTTAAGGTTATGCTAGGAACCTCTGCTTTTAAGGAAGTTTTCTTGCTCTTCCCTGGAACAAGGCTGTTTCATTTCACAATTATATGCCTCCCCATCAAAACCTTCTTCTCATTCCCAGAGGCGGGAGGGGGCACTTAACTCTTAGACTAAAGGTTTTCTTAAAAAAATTCAAGTGTACAATATGAAAACCGTAAAACAAAACCAAAACAGAACTAACAGATGAAGACACACAGGTGCACATGCACATAAATTAATGTTAGAGGTATTGGTAGATAAATATAGTTTATGCAATGTTTGTTCTAGCTGTTCAAGTAAACAGAATTAAAATAACTTTTTTGCTCATGAAATACAGTGTGAACACTGAGGCAGTGTGTGTAGTAGCAAAAGCATTCTGTTATATTTGAGTTTGAACTCAAATTCTCCCATTTATTAGCTGGTGACCTTGGGAAAAATAATGATTTTTATAACTAATAGTTATTGAGAACTTGAACTTGTTATATGGTAGGCACTGAGCTTAGTACTTCGCATGTTATATAACTTTTCTGAGTCTCTTTTATGTCTTTAGAGTTAGGATAATAATATGTACCTCTTACACTGTTGTAAAAGATATAGAAAAGGTATATAAAACACCTAAACATAGAGTAAGAGACTATAAGTATGGGTTTAAAAAATAAAAATAGAATACAGAACTAATAGCACTGTGATTGTATTTAAACAGTCCTTTAATTTTTATTACTCTACTCTCAGATACATTAGTACTAACTGAAGAAAAAAATGAGGAAAGCAGTGATTCTGGTCCACGTTAAGTATTATAATAAGTGAAGAAAGTAAAATTAAACATAATCAATCCAATATTATCTTTGCATGGAAGTGAAATTCTAAATAATGAAAAGCATATTATCCAATTTCTCCTTGATATTATTTGGATGATACATTCTATATTACATTATTGTAGCCCTGGAAGAAAATTATTACCTTTAGTTCTTCAGTTCTACCTTTATCAACTTGTTCTCTAAACTTGATCCAGTCAATTAACTTTTCCCCATGTTCATTTAGATATTCAAAAAGAACACATTAGAAATTTTATTTACTTGCAATTTCACCTAGAACAATGATAAGGATGATGAAATGTCTAGAGAAGACTTTGTCTTGGCATAATTCAGCAAAATTGTGTTGGTTTTATTGAGTGAGACACATAAAACAATCTGAAATACACAGGGATGGACAACAGAAATCCACTGCACTTTTCTAGCCCGTCCAGAGAAGCTGATAGGAGAAGTTGTTGGAAGCTTTAGTGGGTGATATCAATAGCATGCTGAATAACATTCTGTTTCCTGGTTCCTCTGATCCAGCCTGGGCATTTATTTAATGGCAAGTAGAGATGGAAAAAGGAAGTGCATGTACATCATTCAGCCTGAAATAGATGTGGAATACATGTGGAGGTAAAATTACTGGTCACGATCCCTCTCACTAAAGGACTATGCTCCCTGTCACCCATGATGGTTTGGAATTGTTCTAAATCCAGCGCACACACAGACTCGAAGAGAGTGGAAACGGCCACATGTGACTATTATCATCTCACCAACGCTAACTGAAATGAAGGCCAAGTTTTTGGGCTACTTTTAAAGCCATGTAAAATCTAAGGAAGGAAGAAGGCCAAAAATTTTCAGATCTTATCCACGGTGGTTTTGTCAGATACAAACTTCCTATTAGTAGCCCATGATACTTGAATTCTAGATTTTAGTACTCAGAGTGATGCTCTTGGCACAGAAATTCCGGTTTGAGTTAACATTTTTAAACACATTAAACGTGCTTTAATAACTCTGGCTCATAAAAGAGGACGCTGGCAGAAGAGAACAAACGTCATAATTAGCTTTCTGGGCTGTACATTCACAGTTATGATTTCCACCGTCACTGTTAGAAAATAAACGAAAATATGAGTGCTAGAAAATGCTATGGCACAAGAGTATCCTATATGCCTACTATTTTAGAAAGATGTATGGAGATGGGAGTCATGGGTTAAGTTTAAATAATAATTTTAACCTACAAAAAAACCTTAAAATTGTGAAAACAAAGGTCATTTATGCTCAGGGCGAGGGAGTTTGAGTGTAAATGGACTGGCAGGGGGAAAGAAGATTTCTTTCATAGAGTCACATGCTCGTCTGCAGAATTTTAAATTTGCATTCAGTGGAAGTTCAAGGAAAACCTAACAGAGTCAGAGACACAACATCAAGCTTAGTTTGCTGTACAGATGGCCAATTTGTAGGGCTAATAGATGACCTGCCTCTGCTGCTCTTAACTTCATTAAAGACGGCAGAATTTTTTTTAAATTTTTAAAATTGTACTTTAGATGAAGGTTTACAGAACAAATAGTTTCTCATTAAACAGTCAGTACACATATTGTTTTATGACATTGGTTAACAACCCCACGACATGTCAACACTTCCTTTCTCGACCTTGGAGGACCTTTTTTCTTGGTGAAAACATACATAGCCAAAGATTTCACCATTTCAAAAATTTCTACATGACAATTCAGTGACATCGATTACATTCTTCCAGTTGTGCTGCTATTCTCACTATCCTTTTCCAAATTATTCCATCACCATTATCTTCAACTCACTGTCCCCTAGGCTTCCCATCAAACCTTTTGAGTTGCTGTTGTCAATTTGATCTCACATAGATAATCGTTTTTTTTTTTCCTTTAGATGAAGGCTTACAGAATAAATAGTTTCTCATTAATCAGTACATATATCACCCTATGACAATGGTTAACAACCCCATGACATGTCAACATTGTCCCTTCTCAACCTTGGGTTCCCTATCATTAGCTTTCCAGTACCCTCCTGCCTTCTAGTCCTTGTCCCTGGACTGCTGTGTCTCATTAGTCTCGTTTTGTTTTATGGGGCTGTCCAATCCCAGGCTGAACGGTGAACTTCGGGAGTGACTTCACCACTGAGCTAAAAGGGTGTCCGGGGGCCATACTCTCGGGGTTTCTCCAGTCTCTGTCAGGCCAGTAAATCTGGTCTTTTTTTGTGAGTTAGAATTGTGTTCTACATCCTTCTCCAGCTCTGTCCAGGACCCTCTGTTGTGATCCCTTTCAGAGTGGTTGGTGGTAGCCGGGCACCATCTAGCTATACTGGACTCAGTCTGGTGGAGGCCGTGGTGGCTGTGGTCCATTAGTCCTTTGGACTAATCTTTTCCTTGTATCCTGTTCTCTTCATTTTCCCTTGCTCTCGAGGGGGTGAGACCAGTGAAGTATCTTAGATGGCTGCTCACAGGCTTTTAAGACCCCAGACACTACTCACCAAGGCAGAACGTAGAACACTGTCTTTATAAACTGTGTGATACCAATTGAGCTAGATGTTCCCCGAGTCCATGGTCCCCACAGCCCTCCACCCAGCAATTCAGGACTGCAGAATTATTTAATGAACAGTGGTGCTCATGTGAAATATAGCTCAGCAAATTGGTGTGGCCATAGAGGCAGCCAACCAAGGACGACGTGGTACAGAATTGGATCCTAGATCAGGGATAATGTAAGGACACTGAACTGAGTTCTGCCCAGAGCCCAGCCCAGCCAGCAGATATTAAACAAGACACTTCTGGACACCTAACTGGGATTTAGTAAATATTTGTTGAATAATGGATTGACTTACTGATTGACAAAGTGGTCACTGGGAATGCCAACTTGGATGACAGGGCTTTTGATATTAACTCTATTAACATGTCAGAGGCTTAGGCAAGCCTCAACCTTTTCCTGCCTCAGGATCCTCATGTCTACAATGTGGAAGACAATCACTTGCCTGCAGCAGTTACAGGGAAGAAGACAAGACTGAAAAAGGATGAGATTATTGTTGAAGTCTGAAGCAACTCTCTCTACTCAAGAGGTGACAGCCCTGGCTTCTGTAGGGAGTCAGAACTTGACAGCTTAGCTGTCAGTCTCCTAAAAGGAGAGACAGAGGGCAAGCCAAGTTCCAGGAGCACAAGGCACAGTCAAGCGAGCATGAGGCGCAGCTAGGCAAATAGACCAGGCTGGGTAGCAGGGCTGAAAGACTGGCAGAAGCTGAGGAACACTGAGCAGACAAACAAGGTCATGCCAAAGAAACCTCAGGGATTCTCCACCTCTAAAACCTTCCTACTAAACTGCTATATCCTACTAAGTAGTGGTTTTGAAACTTTAGGATACATAAGGATGACTTGGGATACTTGTTTAAATTACAGATTGCCAAAGCCTACCCTCAGAGATTCTGAACCAGCAGGTCTCCACTGAAGCCCAGGAATCTGTATTTTTAGCAAGCACTCCAAGTATTCCTGTAGCATGTAGTCTAGGACCACACTTTGAGAAGGACTGATCTAAAGGAAACCCATCAAGCTTTGCACTAGTTAATGACAATAATAAACACAAGTGATGACACAAAGATACCATTGGGCCTCATATCCCAAATGCTTCTAATTTTGGATTCTTCAATGTCCCAAGGACCAATGGTGTTCGGAAACCATTTACTGAAAACCCATCATGTAAAGAGCATTGAGCTAAGGTATGCAAAAGACACAAAGATAAGAACAGTCACATGCACAAATAACTTCGAAGCCAGGCTGACTTGATACAGTCATGCAGTGCTTAGGCTGGTAAACACAGAGAAGGGAAAGAGTGGTTCTAAATGCTGGGATATGGGAAGGCACTTCGGAATTGAGGTGACTTGGAATTTGGAATCTGAGATGAAGCTGGAAGGAAGGCAGAACTGCACTTTGTATGACAGAAGAAAGACATCTCAGGCAGAAGGAATGGTTTGAGCAAAGGCGTGGAACCCAAGAATCCAGAATGGTAGCGTGTGACTGGCCTGTGGGATGTGTGAGAGTGGAAACAGAAAGCAGAGTGAAAAGAGTAAAAAAGGAGACAAGAAGGGTGGAATGTGGCCATACCTGCCAGGGGAGGGCTTTGAAAAACAGGATGAAGAAATTTTATTTTATTCTGAGAACAATGTATGTAGGATTTTGAGCAGAAGAATAAATGACGAGGATTTTTTTTTTAAAAAGATAATATTTAATGCTTAATTTAAACATTATTCTTACTAGCTAATATATTCATGATGTTGTTGTTAGGCGTCGTCGAGTGGGTTCTGACTCATAGTGACCCTACGTACAACAGAATGAAACACTGCCTGGTCCTGCACCATCCTCAGAATCACTATTATGCTTGGGCCCTTGTTACAGCCACTGTGTCAGTCCATCTCGTTGAGGGTCTTCCTCTTTTGCACTGACCTTCTATTTTACCAAGCACGATGTCTTTCTCCAGGGACTTAGGAAATAGAATTTTAAAGAAACAAGATGGTACATATTATAATGTTTCTCTCCTTTCCACCCGTACCTCCCAGCCATGTTGGAATGTTTGGGAAAATAGCTAATGGCCAACTACTGGCTGGACTGGAATGGGAGAAGTGAGAGATTAATGATAGAGACACCAGTTTAGTGATCATTTCAAAAGTCCCGGTGGTGAAATGAAAGCTTGAAATAGAGTACAGCCAGTGTGGATTGAACAAAGATTTTGAAAAGACACATCAAGATCCTTTACTCTCAGTCTCTAATCAATTAACAAATGGCAAAGTAGGAGCCAAAGTGACTAAAATTTTAACATGAGTCTAGAAGGATGCTAAGGAGGAGTCTATTTGGGGGAGGGAGATAGGGAGGCTGTGAAGGAAAGATGAGTTATACTTTGGAAATTTTTGTTTGAGAAATAGGACATAGAAGTGGGAATGGCAAAAATTCCTTTGGAAGGTCAGGCCCACACCTTGGAAGAGAAGTTAAGAGTTAGAAATACATAGTGACAGTTAAAGGCAAAGAGGTGGTAGTGGAAGCTGTAGAATTACATGAGCTCAGTAAAGGAGATTACATAGAAGATACAGTGGCTCAGTTCTGAGAAATCCCCATATTTGAGGGGAAGTCAGAAGAAGCGGGGCCAAAAAAGACCACAGAGAAATGGTGAGAGAGTGAGTGTGTGTCACTGAATCCAGGGGAAGGAAGAATTTCAAAGACGGTAGGGTGGGAGAATGTCTGGTCAATACCACCACCAACAGTCACAGGGTGATGCAAACAGTTAAAGCACTCAGCTGCTAGCCAAAAGTTGGAGGTTCCAGTCCACCCAGAGGCTCCTCGGAAGAAAGGCCTGGTTATCTACTTCCAAAAAATCAACCATTTCAAAGCCTATGGAGCATAGTTCTATCCTGTTACACATGGGGTTGCCATAAGATGAAGGTGACTGGATGGCAACTGGTTAACTGATACCACCACCAATACATGGTAATAGAGATGTGATGTGGTAAGAAGAAGAGCTGAGAAGAAGGCACCGGATCACCTGGTGATGAGTTAATAACTGCTGAATTTTAAAGGGTAGTTTCTGAAGAATGGTGGGGGTGGAATAATGCAAGGGATAAAGTGAATGAAGGGAGAGAGGTTTGGAGCTGGAAAGGGGGATTAGGTAGAGAAAGGACTTTTTTTCACATGTGTAAGTGACAAGGTTGAAGAAACAAGGTGGTAGTTAGAGGGATGTTTGAGGAAACAGGATCCTGGAAGAGACTGAAGGGAATGAGTGAAGGCAAAATTTGAAATGAAGGGAAGAAAGCTGAGAAGTACACACCTAGTCTCTCTGTTGTCATTAGTTGATTTCGACTCACGGCGACCCCTGCTGTGCAGGGTAGAACTGCTCCATAAGATTTTCAAGGCTGTGACCTTCCCAAAGCAGATCACCAGACCTGTTTTCCTAGGTGCTTCTGGGTATGTTTGTACCCCCAATCTTTCAGCTAGACACACTTAACCATTCTTACCGTCCAGGGACTCCCTCTAATCACCTTGGCACTTAACAAAGCAGACGAGGTTACCATGGCATTGGAGGGAAAATGAGCTTGTTTGGGGAGATTTGCAAAAAATACAGAAAGGAATTTAACAGGAGTAAGTAGCTGATCACTTGAGGCTGGTCAATTGTGATTTGTTTATTAGTATCCTGTGAAAAATACCAAAAGATGTTTACAAACAACCTATTGGGGGAGGGAATGAAGAGGAGTGGAGTCAATATTCCCCTTGTGATTTGGACCAATGTAGACATTAATTCCCTAGAGACCATGACTACTGATTCTCCACGGATAGAGCAGCATCTCTTTCTCTTTCTCTTCCCCTTCCTTCTAAACCTCCTCCCTTTTTTTTTTTTTTTTTCTCTTGCCCATCCCAGATTTAATTCTAAAATATGGAAGAAAGGCTGCGAAGCAGCTCTCCTGCTTAGATTAGAAGAGGCCATAATGGTGATAAGTTAGTTGTGAAAACCATGTGACCCCAATAGGAGTATTAAACCCAAAACCCACTGCTGTTGAGTCAATTTCGACTCATAGTGACCCTGTAGGACAGAGTAGAACTGCCGTATAGTGTTTCCAAGGCTGTAAATCTTTACGAAAGCAGACTGCCACATCTTTTTCCCGGGGAGCAACAGTTGGGTTTGAACCACCAGCCTTTCATCTAGCAGCCCCGTGTTTAACCACTGTACCACCAGGGCTCCCCAATAAGCATTTAAAACCAAAAAACCAAACCTGTTGCCGTCAAGTCGATTCTGACCCATAGTGACCCTAGTGGACAGAGTAGAACTGCCCCGTAGGGTTTCCAAGGGGAACGGCTGGTGGATTTGAACTGCTGACCTTTTTGGTTAGCAGCTGTATCACTTAACCACTGCACCACCAGGGTTCCCAGTAAGCATTAGGACCTGCAAATATATCCATGATTTTTCCCCCAGGCTTAATTATAGTGTATATTTTAATTAGCTAGTTTTTTTAATACTATTCTGGACCTTTTTTTTTTTTTTTTTAGCTCTCCAGTTCATGGAGTAAAACTCTCTTCATACAAATGATTACATTGTATCCACCTCAAACAATTGTTCAGAAAACCATGTAAGCACATTTAAAATTAGACATTTATTGCTCCACTCCTAAATTTGAGATGACTCGCAGAGAATGTTTTCTCATTATTTATGATTTTATTCCCTGAAATGGCAGTAAGGTGTATGTGAGACCTACACTGCATAGTTCCTCCCTAGACTGCATGCCAAAAACCCAAACCCATTGCCATGGAGTCGATTCCGATTCATAGTTACCCTATAGGACTGAGTAGAACTGCCACATAGTGTTTCCAAGGCTGTAAATCTTTATGGAAGCAGACTGCCATATCATTCTCCCTCAGAGCAGCTGGTGGGTTCAAACCACTGACCTTTTGGTTAGCAGCCAAGTGCTTTAACCACTGCACCACCACAGCTCCCTCCTCAACTACATATTAGGTGGTAAATACATACTATTTCTAAAGCTATGCTGCCCTCATGTGGTCTAGTTTGCGAATAGTCAACTATTTTTCCTGGATGCAAACTGAGTTTCCATCTAGACCTTTTTGACTTAAGCATTAACTCCTGACCTAAATAAATATGTGCTAAGTTGGAGGGGCATGAGGGAAAAGGAAGGCTTTATTTCCCAATATACCCCCTAAAATATAACAGTAAGAAGTACAACAAAAACAACCACCAAGCTTGTTTTCATGAATTATATAGTAACTGGTTGCCTACATGTAGCCATGGGGACTTGGCTGTAGGATGTGAGTTGAACTGGCTCCCTTATGTCTTTGGGGACCAACTCTTGGCTGCTTTAGGGCACCTCCTCATCAGACTCATGGCATCATGTTCTGTAACTAAGGACAGACAGTAGTTTGTAAACAGTGCATTCAGGGAAAACATTCAACTCTTCCACCTTGTTTTACGGTAGCCAAGACTCTCGAAAGGGAGGGCAGTAATTACGGTGATTACATTAATCACAAGGATTGCTGCGTGGAGGAGGACACTGATGTGGATACCCTATAATGGTAGCTCTGTGGGGGCTCTGCTCTGACTGGCCACCATCAAGACCCTCTAATGTCTATGATTATCTTCCCTGGTTGTTTATGGAGAAAAGGAGACACTTCTCCATCAAACGGATTAGGAGGTTTAGGATTCTGCTGGGTTGTTCAGTGCAGTGCTAATGAGGCATGTCCACTGCCGGGTTGTTAGGGCTACTCAGGAAAGCTACATAGCCCATCCTGGAACAGGCAGGCCAAATAAAATCTCCCACTGTGCTGTCTGTCCTTTGTGGTTTGTTGCATTGTTTGGGGGTACTTTCGGTGATTTTGGTTAATCATAAATCTCCTTCAATAATAAATGATTTTTGGATTGCCTTCCATCAACATGGCACTGTAGGCAGGAGCACCATGCCATCCCTCCACAGTAAAGATCCGAAAAACTAAGCCAAACAGAGAAAACAGCAATCCTGAAATCCTAAACATCAAATGAAGAGATAAAGAACTCAGACAAGCACCAAATGGAAAAAGAAACTGACAGAGAACAGAGAGCAAGGAGACATACATGGAGAGGTCCCCTATCAGCTAATGCAGCACGGATCCACCATTTTGGACTCTTATCAGAGACCAGCAAATGGGGGGGGGGAAGAAAGAAGCTTCATGAAGCTTCCAGCAGGAGACAGAACAACCGGTAAACAGCAATATACGCTTTCCCACCCCCCACCCTTCTTCACCTCCACTCGGCCTCCTCTGCTTCCCTCGGCCATAGTCTCTTGGCCAGGAAACACTGGCTGCTTGGATTCCACCCGCCCGCACTGGCCAACTCCCTGAGTGCCATTTGTTGGCTGCTGGTGTTGCTTTTTTCCACCTCTTTTGCTTTCTTCCTTACCTCACCACCTATCCTCCCCGCCCTTTTTGCTCAAATACCTGGCTCCGTGCGCCATCTTTGCTTCTTCCTGAGGGCCTGTGGAGCTCCGTTGGAGTGTGGAACTGCTTCCCAGTCTGTGCTGCCATGCTGGTGAGATCCCAGGCCTTTTGTTTGTTTGTTTTCAATTGTTTTCTTTTTCTTCTCTCGAGTTGGGAGCCCATTCTGGCCGGGCGGTACTGTGCGGCTTGGGACTTACCCCCTCAGCTTGCGCAGATGAGCAGAGGGATCCCCCAGAGCATTTCTTTTTTTGTGATTTTTTTTTTCTGTTTTTTGGGGGGTTTTTCTTGTTCTTTTTTTTTTTAATTTGTTTTGTTTTGTTTTCCCTCTTTTTCCCTTTCTGTCTTTCTTCATTACTCAGTTTCTTGTCTCTCTATACCTTCCTTCTCTTCCTGTCCCATGGATACCTGGTGCTGAATACCTCTATGCCTCCTAGCCAGACTGTACTTCAACACCTGGAAACAACTTCCCCAGACCTCGTAGCTGCACCGGTGGGATCCCAGGGAGCTTTGCTGTTCTTTCTTCTTTCTAATTTTTATTTATTCATTCTTTTCTTTTTTTTCCTTCTTCTTCCCCTTTTTGTTTTTCTCCATTTCATAGTCTCTCATCTCTCCACTCCAAAGGCAAGCTCCCCTAGCACTCCTTTTTGTTTGTTTGTATGTTTTTGGCTCCTGTTCCTCTCTCCTCTCACCCATACCCATCTTAGCTACACACATCACAATCTCCCCCCTCCAGTCTGCCTACCTGCACCATGTGCTTAACATCATACCACCAAGCAGCACAGGCACGGCCTACTGGAACCTGCCCTGCACTGATTACCAGCTCGCCCTGGTGGCTGTAGTAAGTGCCACAAACAACCCATCCCAGCAACTCCTCTTCAGCTAGACCTGCCCTGCTGTACCATATCTGAGTGATTGACCCTGCCAATTGGAGAAGGAGGCAAAAAGTATCGTGCCCACATACGAGCAAACAACAAAGAACACACAGCCCACCTGCTCAGACATAACAAAATAAAAAGGGTGAAACAAACAAATCTACAATCAATAAATGAGAAAAATAATGCCTCAAAGACAGCAAACAATATCAAAACATTTGCAAAAGCAGGACAGGATGATTCCAGTAGGTAACCAAAATAAAACATTAGATTACCTTCCAGTAGAAGAAAAGACACTAGAACTACCTGACAGGGAATTCAAATCTCTAATACTCAGAATTATCCAAGAGTTGAAGCAAAAAGCATACAAAAATGAGGAAAAAATAGACAAATTCATGGAAAATACAGACAAAAAATGGAAGAATTCAGAAAAATAATGCAGGAACAAAATTCCAAAATAAATTCACAACTAGAAATTATACAAAAACAACAATTAGAAATCCAAAAGATAAACAACAAGATTTCAGAAATGGACAGTGTCATAGAAGGGCTTAGGAGCAGATTTGAAACAGTGGAAGACAGGATCAGCAGAACTGAAGACAAACACTTGGATAAAACTCTGAGGAAAAATCAGAAAAAAGAATGAGGAAAAATGAAGAGACTCTTAGAATTATGTGGGATACAATCAAAAGAAAAATCTGCAAGTGATCAGAGTTCCAGAACAGGGGGAGAAAACAGAAGACACAGAGAGGATCACTGAAGAATTGCTGACAGACAACTTCCCCAATATCATGAAAGATGAAAAGCTGCCCATCCAAGAAGCTCCATGAACCCATATAGGATAGACCCCAAAAGAAAATCAACAAGGCATATCATAATCACACTCGCTAAAACCAAAGACAAACAAAGAATCCTGAGAGCAGCTCGTGAAAAACAAACAGCCACATACAAAGGAGAAACAATAAGACTAAGCTCAGATTATTCAGCACAAACCATGCAGGCAAGAAGGCAATGGGATGACATATATAAAACCTTGAAAGAAAAAAATTGCCAGCCAACAATAATATACCCTGCAAAACTCTCTTTCAAATATGATGGTGAAATTAGGTCATTTCCAGATAAACAGAAATTAAGGGACTATGTAAAAAACAAACCAAACTTATGAGACTTATTAAAGGAAGTCCTTCTATCTGAGAACAAACAGTATCAGATCACAGGCTGATAGGACACAGAATTGGACTAACCAGATACCAACCTAGGAAATGAACTCTTAAGGACTGTGAAAAACCAAAAGAATTACAAAAGGCAACCAGAGAGGTTAATCGGTAAATATTAACAGCATCAGAACAATAAAAGAGGGAAGAAATGATGTAGATATAGAACCTTCTAATGGAGAGGAAGTCAAGCAGTACCAAGTAATAATAGACTGGTTCAAATCTAGGAAGATAAGGGTAAATTTCAAGGTAACCACAAAGAAAGTTAACAAACCTACTCATCAAAATAAAGAAAAACATAAAGTCTCAGTAAAAAGAAAGCCTATAAAAACAAAAGAAATGAAAAAGATTCAGAAACAAAAGGAACTCAGCACAGGAGAGTAAGAGGAACAAAGCTGGAGGACATTATGCTGAGTGAAATAAGTCAATCACAAAAGGACAAACATTGTATAAGACCTCTACTGTATAACTCATGTAAAAGTTTACACAAAAACAAACAATCTTTGTTGGTTACCGAGGGATGGGAGGTGGGGAGAGAACCAAAATAGATAAGTAGTAACTTTGGTGAAGGGTAAGACAGTACACATTACTGGGGTAGCCAGCACTACTTGTATGAGGAAAGGTCATGGAAGCTCCATAGACACTTCCAAACTCCCTGAGGGACTGAATTGCTGGGCGGAGGGCTGTGGGGACCATGGTCTCGGGGAACATCTAGCTCAACTGGCATAACACAGTTTATAAAGACAGTGTTCTACATTCTACCTTGGTGAATACCATCTGGGGTCTTAAAAGCCTATGAACAGCCATCTAAGATACTCGACTGGTCTCACCCCTTCGGGAGCAAGGGAGAATGAAGAGAACAGGATACAAGGAAAAGATTAGTCCAAAGGACTAACGGACCACAGCTTCCACGGCCTCCACCAGACTGAGTCCAGTACAGCTAGATGGTGCCCAGCTACCACCACTGACTGCTCTGACTGGGA